>NW_028274867.1:0-150350 GCF_037043125.1 Eumetopias jubatus | reverse complement strand
TTCCCCTTTCTCCTCACCAACATTTGTTATTTCTTCGCTTGTTAATTTTGGCACTTCTGACTGGTGTGAAGTGGTATCTCATTGTCATTTGGATTTCTTTTTCCCCATGCCAAGTGATGTTGAGCAGTTTGTCCTATGTCTGTTGGCCATTTGTGTGTCTTCTTTGGAGAAATATCTGTTCATATCTTCTGCCCATTTCTTGACTCACTTATTTGTTTTTTGGATGTTGAGTTTGGGTGTTGAAAGGTAGTAAAGCGTACGGCACATTCATGATGCTTCCACAACCACTTTTGGAAATGCTTCTCTCTCAAGGATACCTGAATATGTTAGTGGAGAGTTGCCGTATACGCAGACTTGCTTTTCCCAGGTGAGTGCATGGCACATTCCTTATTCCCTCACGCGCGCGCGCGCGCGCACACACACACACACACACACACACACACACACACACAGAGTTGAACATGTTTCTGTCTCGTCAGGAAAGAAGGTGTTCGTTGAGAGACGGTTTCTCGCCGATGCTTTTGGGTTCTTGCTTTTATTTCCCCCCGGAGAGTGAAGTGTAGGCGCTTTTCCCGTAGGCTTCCGTACACACCCTTGAGAAGCCTTCCGTCAGCCAGAAACAAGCCGTGAGTTGAAAGAGGCGTTCCACGCAGACCTCCTTCTCAGAGCGAAGCCTGTCACACTTTTCCTTGTGAAGTAAACTAGAGAGATACAAATACTTTATCAATGATTGCTTTAACAAAAAAGGACTAAATAACTCAATCAGAAAACATAGAGTGTAAAGAGGAAGCAAGACCCATCTCTCTGCTGCCTACCAGAGAATCACTTCAGACCTAAAAATAAAAGCAGATTGGAAGTAATGGGAAACAAAACCATTTATCATGCAAATGGAAGTGAAAAGAAAGTTGGAGTCGTAATATTTTTATGAGACAAAATAAACTGAATTGTGGGGAAGATGGCAGAGTAGAAGGACCCTAAACTCACCTCCTCCCACAGATACAACTAGATCACACTCACACCAGAGTCACCCAGAAATGGACCTTCAATTTCCCAACAAAACTCTACAACTAAATGGAGAGAGGAAATCACATCAAAGATGGTAGGAAGGACAAGGACTCTGTAGGAATCTAAACCCCATATTTCTGACCACCAGAGGGAGGGAACCACAGTCACAGAGGGGCCAGAAACAAACTACTACACCGGGGAGCCTCTAAAGCGTAGAGACATCCTCATAGCTTATGGCTTTGAAAATCAGAAGGGATGAAATTTGTGAGTGTCTACAACCAGCAGACTTAAAGCTTGGAACTTTTAAAAATCAGCTGTCTCAGCTCTGAGAGAGCACAGAAGGTGATAGGAAGCTGAGATCTGTCCTTAAAGAGAAAGCAGAGCAAACAGTCTGGAGAAGCTTGGGTGAAGCAGGTTGAAAGGTGCTTGAGGACTAAACAAGGGAGACATAGTTCCTGAACTCAGAGTTTGCTAAGGGACTTGTCCAGGAACAAAGGAGCTGGCAGGTGCCATTTCCCTCTACGGCCCCTCATTGTAAACAGACACCTACCTGCAAGACCAGGCACAATCTAGCAATCACTAACTTGCATAAACCATGGCCCATCCCCACACCTACCAGACCTGCTTCAGTCCCAGTGCTGTGGATACCCTCCCTGATAAGACCCACACAATCCTTGAGAACAATATGTCTCCCCATCACCTACACAACACGCATGCGTCTTGTTAAAACAGCACACCCCATGTGTTGTGCACAATGACACAGTCCAGATCCAGTCTCTGTTGTTGCTATGCATTACCTTCAGAGGAGAACCAGCATCACCACGTTAAAAATGTATGTACTGCCCAGTATTTTAAAGAACAAGCAATATATCTGACCTTCCTAACAGAGAGATATTCTCTGAGAAGTAGGCCAAATGAGCAGACAGAGGACTATGTCCTAAACGAAAGAAGAGGACAAAGCCACAGCAAGAGACCTAAACAAAATGGATATAAGGAACATGCCTGAGAGAAAATTTAAGATAACAATTATAAAGATACTCACTGGGGAAATGAATAGAGGGAGGACATCAGAAGGGGGAACATCATTGAGACTCTTAACAAAGAGATATGAAAGAAATAATCAGAGATGTGGAACACAATAAATGTAATTAAGAATATACTAGATAGAATAATTAGCAGGATGGACGAAGCAGAGGAACAAATTAATGAACTAGAAGACAGTAATGGAAAGTAATCAAGCGGAAAAAATGAGAGGAAAAAGAAGTATGCAAAAATGAGAAGAGACTTAGGGAATTCAGTGACTCCATCCAGTGTAACAACACCCACATTAGAGGGATCCCAGAAGGTGAAAAGGGGGAAAAGGGGACAGAAAATCTATTTGACCAAAGAAGAGCTGAAAACTTAACCTAATCTGGTGAAGGAAACCTATACAAATCCATAAGGCATAGAGATCCCCGCCCACAAAAGCAACCGAAGGAGGTCGACATGAAGACACATAGTAATCCAAATGGGAAAAGGTAGTGATAAAGAAGAAACATTTAAAGCAGCAAGATGAAAGAAGACAGTTAACATGCAAGGGAAAGCCCATAAAGCTATCAGCTGAGTTTTCAGCAGAAACTATGCAGGACAGAAGAAAGTGGCGTTAAATATTCAAAGTGCTGAATGAGAAAAACCTGCAGCAAGGAATAATTTATCCAGCAAGCCTATCCTTCAGAAAAGAAGGGGAGAAAAAGAGTTTCTTAGCCACACAAACTAAAAGAGTTCATGACCACTAAATTAACTACAAAAAATATTGAAGGGGACACTATGAGTGGGAAAAAATCGTAAGTGAGAGTAGGACAATAATGAATCAAGGAAGCAGTAAAATTAAGTATTTCTGTAAAAATCAGTTAAGGGATTCACAAAATAAAAGTATGTAAAATATGAAAACATATACCCTAACACATGAGGAGGAGTCAACAGTGGGTTTGAACTTAAACAGCATTCAACTTAATATAGACTGAAAAGGCTATATATAATCCAGGGGGTCACCAGAAACCCAAAGCACTAATACACATGCAAAAGATAAAGGGAAAGAAATCCAAGAATATCATTAAAGAAAACGAGCAAACCATGAGAGAGAGAGCAAGAGAAGAAAGGATCAGAGAAAAACTACACAAAAAACTCTGAAACAAGTAACAAAACATCAATAAATACATGTCTAATGATAATTAGTTTGAATGTAAATGGACGAAATGCTCCAAGCAAAAGAGCATGACAGAGTTTGTATATATGTATAAAAGATTTCACACCTAAAGACACCTGCAGATGGAAATTAAGAGATGGAGAAACATTAATCATGCAAGTGGATGTCAAAAGAAGTCAGAGTAGCAATCCTTATATCAGACCAAATAGAGTTTTTTAAAATTGAAATTGAATTAGCCAACATAGAGTACACCAGTAGTTTCAAATGTAGCGTTCCACAATTCATCAGTTGTGTATAACACCCAGTGTTCATCACATCCCATGCATTCCTTAATGCCCATCACACAGTTACCCCATCTCCCCAGCCACCTTTCCTCCAGCAACCCTCAGTTGGTTTCCAATAGTTAGGAACCTGTCATGGATTTTCTTCCTCTCTGGTTTCTTCGCATTCATTTTCCCTCCCTTCCCCTATGATCCTCTGTGCTGTTCCTTCTATTCCACCTATGAGTAAAACCATATACTAATTGTTTTTCTCTGACTGACTTATTTTGCTCAGCATAATACCCTCCAGTGCCATCCACATCGATATGCTCAATATTGATCCTTTCTGATGGCTGAGTCACATTCCATTGTATATGTATATACCATGTTTTCTTTATCCATTTATCTGTCGATGGATGTCTTGGTTCCTTCCACGGTTTGGCTATTGTGGACAATGTTGCTCTAAACATTCGGGGTGCCGTTGCCCCTTCAGATCACTACATTTGTAGCTTTGGGGTAAATAAAATTGCTGGGTTGTAAGGGAGCTCTGTTTTAAGTTCTTGAGGAACCTCCATATTGTTTTCCAAAGTGGCTGTACCAGTTTTCATTCCCACTTAGAAGTGTAAGAGAGTTCCCCTTTCTCCTCACCAACATTTGTTATTTCTTCGCTTGTTAATTTTGGCACTTCTGACTGGTGTGAAGTGGTATCTCATTGTCATTTGGATTTCTTTTTCCCCATGCCAAGTGATGTTGAGCAGTTTGTCCTATGTCTGTTGGCCATTTGTGTGTCTTCTTTGGAGAAATATCTGTTCATATCTTCTGCCCATTTCTTGACTCACTTATTTGTTTTTTGGATGTTGAGTTTGGGTGTTGAAAGGTAGTAAAGCGTACGGCACATTCATGATGCTTCCACAACCACTTTTGGAAATGCTTCTCTCTCAAGGATACCTGAATATGTTAGTGGAGAGTTGCCGTATACGCAGACTTGCTTTTCCCAGGTGAGTGCATGGCACATTCCTTATTCCCTCACGCGCGCGCGCGCACGCGCGCGCACACACACACACACACACACACACACACACACACACAGAGTTGAACATGTTTCTGTCTCGTCAGGAAAGAAGGTGTTCGTTGAGAGACGGTTTCTCGCCGATGCTTTTGGGTTCTTGCTTTTATTTCCCCCCGGAGAGTGAAGTGTAGGCGCTTTTTCCGTAGGCTTCCGTACACACCCTTGAGAAGCCTTCCGTCAGCCAGAAACAAGCCGTGAGTTGAAAGAGGCGTTCCACGCAGACCTCCTTCTCAGAGCGAAGCCTGTCACACTTTTCCTTGTGAAGTAAACTAGAGAGATACAAATACTTTATCAATGATTGCTTTAACAAAAAAGGACTAAATAACTCAATCAGAAAACATAGAGTGTAAAGAGGAAGCAAGACCCATCTCTCTGCTGCCTACCAGAGAATCACTTCAGACCTAAAAATAAAAGCAGATTGGAAGTAATGGGAAACAAAACCATTTATCATGCAAATGGAAGTGAAAAGAAAGTTGGAGTCGTAATATTTTTATGAGACAAAATAAACTGAATTGTGGGGAAGATGGCAGAGTAGAAGGACCCTAAACTCACCTCCTCCCACAGATACAACTAGATCACACTCACACCAGAGTCACCCAGAAATGGACCTTCAATTTCCCAACAAAACTCTACAACTAAATGGAGAGAGGAAATCACATCAAAGATGGTAGGAAGGACAAGGACTCTGTAGGAATCTAAACCCCATATTTCTGACCACCAGAGGGAGGGAACCACAGTCACAGAGGGGCCAGAAACAAACTACTACACCGGGGAGCCTCTAAAGCGTAGAGACATCCTCATAGCTTATGGCTTTGAAAATCAGAAGGGATGAAATTTGTGAGTGTCTACAACCAGCAGACTTAAAGCTTGGAACTTTTAAAAATCAGCTGTCTCAGCTCTGAGAGAGCACAGAAGGTGATAGGAAGCTGAGATCTGTCCTTAAAGAGAAAGCAGAGCAAACAGTCTGGAGAAGCTTGGGTGAAGCAGGTTGAAAGGTGCTTGAGGACTAAACAAGGGAGACATAGTTCCTGAACTCAGAGTTTGCTAAGGGACTTGTCCAGGAACAAAGGAGCTGGCAGGTGCCATTTCCCTCTACGGCCCCTCATTGTAAACAGACACCTACCTGCAAGACCAGGCACAATCTAGCAATCACTAACTTGCATAAACCATGGCCCATCCCCACACCTACCAGACCTGCTTCAGTCCCAGTGCTGTGGATACCCTCCCTGATAAGACCCACACAATCCTTGAGAACAATATGTCTCCCCATCACCTACACAACACGCATGCGTCTTGTTAAAACAGCACACCCCATGTGTTGTGCACAATGACACAGTCCAGATCCAGTCTCTGTTGTTGCTATGCATTACCTTCAGAGGAGAACCAGCATCACCACGTTAAAAATGTATGTACTGCCCAGTATTTTCAAGAACAAGCAATATATCTGACCTTCCTAACAGAGAGATATTCTCTGAGAAGTAGGCCAAATGAGCAGACAGAGGACTATGTCCTAAACGAAAGAAGAGGACAAAGCCACAGCAAGAGACCTAAACAAAATGGATATAGGGAACATGCCTGAGAGAAAATTTAAGATAACAATTATAAAGATACTCACTGGGGAAATGAATAGAGGGAGGACATCAGAAGGGGGAACATCATTGAGACTCTTAACAAAGAGATATGAAAGAAATAATCAGAGATGTGGAACACAATAAATGTAATTAAGAATATACTAGATAGAATAATTAGCAGGATGGACGAAGCAGAGGAACAAATTAATGAACTAGAAGACAGTAATGGAAAGTAATCAAGCGGAAAAAATGAGAGGAAAAAGAAGTATGCAAAAATGAGAAGAGACTTAGGGAATTCAGTGACTCCATCCAGTGTAACAACACCCACATTAGAGGGATCCCAGAAGGTGAAAAGGGGGAAAAGGGGACAGAAAATCTATTTGACCAAAGAAGAGCTGAAAACTTAACCTAATCTGGTGAAGGAAACCTATACAAATCCATAAGGCATAGAGATCCCCGCCCACAAAATCAACCGAAGGAGGTCGACATGAAGACACATAGTAATCCAAATGGGAAAAGGTAGTGATAAAGAAAAAACATTTAAAGCAGCAAGATAAAAGAAGACAGTTAACATGCAAGGGAAAGCCCATAAAGCTATCAGCTGAGTTTTCAGCAGAAACTATGCAGGACAGAAGAAAGTGGCGTTAAATATTCAAAGTGCTGAATGAGAAAAACCTGCAGCAAGGAATAATTTATCCAGCAAGCCTATCCTTCAGAAAAGAAGGGGAGAAAAAGAGTTTCTTAGCCACACAAACTAAAAGAGTTCATGACCACTAAATTAACTACAAAAAATATTGAAGGGGACACTATGAGTGGGAAAAAATCGTAAGTGAGAGTAGGACAATAATGAATCAAGGAAGCAGTAAAATTAAGTATTTCTGTAAAAATCAGTTAAGGGATTCACAAAATAAAAGTATGTAAAATAGGAAAACATATACCCTAACACATGAGGAGGAGTCAACAGTGGGTTTGAACTTAAACAGCATTCAACTTAATATAGACTGAAAAGGCTATATATAATCCAGGGGGTCACCAGAAACCCAAAGCACTAATACACATGCAAAAGATAAAGGGAAAGAAATCCAAGAATATCATTAAAGAAAACGAGCAAACCATGAGAGAGAGAGCAAGAGAAGAAAGGATCAGAGAAAAACTACACAAAAAACTCTGAAACAAGTAACAAAACATCAATAAATACATGTCTAATGATAATTAGTTTGAATGTAAATGGACGAAATGCTCCAAGCAAAAGAGCATGACAGAGTTTGTATATATGTATAAAAGATTTCACACCTAAAGACACCTGCAGATGGAAATTAAGAGATGGAGAAACATTAATCATGCAAGTGGATGTCAAAAGAAGTCAGAGTAGCAATCCTTATATCAGACCAAATAGAGTTTTTTAAAATTGAAATTGAATTAGCCAACATAGAGTACACCAGTAGTTTCAAATGTAGCGTTCCACAATTCATCAGTTGTGTATAACACCCAGTGTTCATCACATCCCATGCATTCCTTAATGCCCATCACACAGTTACCCCATCTCCCCAGCCACCTTTCCTCCAGCAACCCTCAGTTGGTTTCCAATAGTTAGGAACCTGTCATGGATTTTCTTCCTCTCTGGTTTCTTCGCATTCATTTTCCCTCCCTTCCCCTATGATCCTCTGTGCTGTTCCTTCTATTCCACCTATGAGTAAAACCATATAATAATTGTTTTTCTCTGACTGACTTATTTTGCTCAGCATAATACCCTCCAGTGCCATCCACATCGATATGCTAAATATTGATCCTTTCTGATGGCTGAGTCATATTCCATTGTATATGTATATACCATGTTTTCTTTATCCATTTATCTGTCGATGGATGTCTTGGTTCCTTCCACGGTTTGGCTATTGTGGACAATGTTGCTCTAAACATTCGGGGTGCCGTTGCCCCTTCAGATCACTACATTTGTAGCTTTGGGGTAAATAAAATTGCTGGGTTGTAAGGGAGCTCTGTTTTAAGTTCTTGAGGAACCTCCATATTGTTTTCCAAAGTGGCTGTACCAGTTTTCATTCCCACTTAGAAGTGTAAGAGAGTTCCCCTTTCTCCTCACCAACATTTGTTATTTCTTCGCTTGTTAATTTTGGCAATTCTGACTGGTGTGAAGTGGTATCTCATTGTCATTTGGATTTCTTTTTCCCCATGCCAAGTGATGTTGAGCAGTTTGTCCTATGTCTGTTGGCCATTTGTGTGTCTTCTTTGGAGAGATATCTGTTCATATCTTCTGCCCATTTCTTGACTCACTTATTTGTTTTTTGGATGTTGAGTTTGGGTGTTGAAAGGTAGTAAAGCGTACGGCACATTCATGATGCTTCCACAACCACTTTTGGAAATGCTTCTCTCTCAAGGATACCTGAATATGTTAGTGGAGAGTTGCCGTATACGCAGACTTGCTTTTCCCAGGTGAGTGCATGGCACATTCCTTATTCCCTCACGCGCGCGCGTGCGCACACACACACACACACACACACACACACACAGAGTTGAACATGTTTCTGTCTCGTCAGGAAAGAAGGTGTTCGTTGAGAGACGGTTTCTCGCCGATGCTTTTGGGTTCTTGCTTTTATTTCCCCCCGGAGAGTGAAGTGTAGGCGCTTTTTCCGTAGGCTTCCGTACACACCCTTGAGAAGCCTTCCGTCAGCCAGAAACAAGCCGTGAGTTGAAAGAGGCGTTCCACGCAGACCTCCTTCTCAGAGCGAAGCCTGTCACACTTTTCCTTGTGAAGTAAACTAGAGAGATACAAATACTTTATCAATGATTGCTTTAACAAAAAAGGACTAAATAACTCAATCAGAAAACATAGAGTGTAAAGAGGAAGCAAGACCCATCTCTCTGCTGCCTACCAGAGAATCACTTCAGACCTAAAAATAAAAGCAGATTGGAAGTAATGGGAAACAAAACCATTTATCATGCAAATGGAAGTGAAAAGAAAGTTGGAGTCGTAATATTTTTATGAGACAAAATAAACTGAATTGTGGGGAAGATGGCAGAGTAGAAGGACCCTAAACTCACCTCCTCCCACAGATACAACTAGATCACACTCACACCAGAGTCACCCAGAAATGGACCTTCAATTTCCCAACAAAACTCTACAACTAAATGGAGAGAGGAAATCACACCAAAGATGGTAGGAAGGACAAGGACTCTGTAGGAATCTAAACCCCATATTTCTGACCACCAGAGGGAGGGAACCACAGTCACAGAGGGGCCAGAAACAAACTACTACACCGGGGAGCCTCTAAAGCGTAGAGACATCCTCATAGCTTATGGCTTTGAAAATCAGAAGGGATGAAATTTGTGAGTGTCTACAACCAGCAGACTTAAAGCTTGGAACTTTTAAAAATCAGCTGTCTCAGCTCTGAGAGAGCACAGAAGGTGATAGGAAGCTGAGATCTGTCCTTAAAGAGAAAGCAGAGCAAACAGTCTGGAGAAGCTTGGGTGAAGCAGGTTGAAAGGTGCTTGAGGACTAAACAAGGGAGACATAGTTCCTGAACTCAGAGTTTGCTAAGGGACTTGTCCAGGAACAAAGGAGCTGGCAGGTGCCATTTCCCTCTACGGCCCCTCATTGTAAACAGACACCTACCTGCAAGACCAGGCACAATCTAGCAATCACCAACTTGCATAAACCATGGCCCATCCCCACACCTACCAGACCTGCTTCAGTCCCAGTGCTGTGGATACCCTCCCTGATAAGACCCACACAATCCTTGAGAACAATATGTCTCCCCATCACCTACACAACACGCATGCGTCTTGTTAAAACAGCACACCCCATGTGTTGTGCACAATGACACAGTCCAGATCCAGTCTCTGTTGTTGCTATGCATTACCTTCAGAGGAGAACCAGCATCACCACGTTAAAAATGTATGTACTGCCCAGTATTTTCAAGAACAAGCAATATATCTGACCTTCCTAACAGAGAGATATTCTCTGAGAAGTAGGCCAAATGAGCAGACAGAGGACTATGTCCTAAACGAAAGAAGAGGACAAAGCCACAGCAAGAGACCTAAACAAAATGGATATAAGGAACATGCCTGAGAGAAAATTTAAGATAACAATTATAAAGATACTCACTGGGGAAATGAATAGAGGGAGGACATCAGAAGGGGGAACATCATTGAGACTCTTAACAAAGAGATATGAAAGAAATAATCAGAGATGTGGAACACAATAAATGTAATTAAGAATATACTAGATAGAATAATTAGCAGGATGGACGAAGCAGAGGAACAAATTAATGAACTAGAAGACAGTAATGGAAAGTAATCAAGCGGAAAAAATGAGAGGAAAAAGAAGTATGCAAAAATGAGAAGAGACTTAGGGAATTCAGTGACTCCATCCAGTGTAACAACACCCACATTAGAGGGATCCCAGAAGGTGAAAAGGGGGAAAAGGGGACAGAAAATCTATTTGACCAAAGAAGAGCTGAAAACTTAACCTAATCTGGTGAAGGAAACCTATACAAATCCATAAGGCATAGAGATCCCCGCCCACAAAATCAACCGAAGGAGGTCGACATGAAGACACATAGTAATCCAAATGGGAAAAGGTAGTGATAAAGAAAAAACATTTAAAGCAGCAAGATAAAAGAAGACAGTTAACATGCAAGGGAAAGCCCATAAAGCTATCAGCTGAGTTTTCAGCAGAAACTATGCAGGACAGAAGAAAGTGGCGTTAAATATTCAAAGTGCTGAATGAGAAAAACCTGCAGCAAGGAATAATTTATCCAGCAAGCCTATCCTTCAGAAAAGAAGGGGAGAAAAAGAGTTTCTTAGCCACACAAACTAAAAGAGTTCATGACCACTAAATTAACTACAAAAAATATTGAAGGGGACACTATGAGTGGGAAAAAATCGTAAGTGAGAGTAGGACAATAATGAATCAAGGAAGCAGTAAAATTAAGTATTTCTGTAAAAATCAGTTAAGGGATTCACAAAATAAAAGTATGTAAAATAGGAAAACATATACCCTAACACATGAGGAGGAGTCAACAGTGGGTTTGAACTTAAACAGCATTCAACTTAATATAGACTGAAAAGGCTATATATAATCCAGGGGGTCACCAGAAACCCAAAGCACTAATACACATGCAAAAGATAAAGGGAAAGAAATCCAAGAATATCATTAAAGAAAACGAGCAAACCATGAGAGAGAGAGCAAGAGAAGAAAGGATCAGAGAAAAACTACACAAAAAACTCTGAAACAAGTAACAAAACATCAATAAATACATGTCTAATGATAATTAGTTTGAATGTAAATGGACGAAATGCTCCAAGCAAAAGAGCATGACAGAGTTTGTATATATGTATAAAAGATTTCACACCTAAAGACACCTGCAGATGGAAATTAAGAGATGGAGAAACATTAATCATGCAAGTGGATGTCAAAAGAAGTCAGAGTAGCAATCCTTATATCAGACCAAATAGAGTTTTTTAAAATTGAAATTGAATTAGCCAACATAGAGTACACCAGTAGTTTCAAATGTAGCGTTCCACAATTCATCAGTTGTGTATAACACCCAGTGTTCATCACATCCCATGCATTCCTTAATGCCCATCACACAGTTACCCCATCTCCCCAGCCACCTTTCCTCCAGCAACCCTCAGTTGGTTTCCAATAGTTAGGAACCTGTCATGGATTTTCTTCCTCTCTGGTTTCTTCGCATTCATTTTCCCTCCCTTCCCCTATGATCCTCTGTGCTGTTCCTTCTATTCCACCTATGAGTAAAACCATATAATAATTGTTTTTCTCTGACTGACTTATTTTGCTCAGCATAATACCCTCCAGTGCCATCCACATCGATATGCTAAATATTGATCCTTTCTGATGGCTGAGTCATATTCGATTGTATATGTATATACCATGTTTTCTTTATCCATTTATCTGTCGATGGATGTCTTGGTTCCTTCCACGGTTTGGCTATTGTGGACAATGTTGCTCTAAACATTCGGGGTGCCGTTGCCCCTTCAGATCACTACATTTGTAGCTTTGGGGTAAATAAAATTGCTGGGTTGTAAGGGAGCTCTGTTTTAAGTTCTTGAGGAACCTCCATATTGTTTTCCAAAGTGGCTGTACCAGTTTTCATTCCCACTTAGAAGTGTAAGAGAGTTCCCCTTTCTCCTCACCAACATTTGTTATTTCCTCGCTTGTTAATTTTGGCAATTCTGACTGGTGTGAAGTGGTATCTCATTGTCATTTGGATTTCTTTTTCCCCATGCCAAGTGATGTTGAGCAGTTTGTCCTATGTCTGTTGGCCATTTGTGTGTCTTCTTTGGAGAAATATCTGTTCATATCTTCTGCCCATTTCTTGACTCACTTATTTGTTTTTTGGATGTTGAGTTTGGGTGTTGAAAGGTAGTAAAGCGTACGGCACATTCATGATGCTTCCACAACCACTTTTGGAAATGCTTCTCTCTCAAGGATACCTGAATATGTTAGTGGAGAGTTGCCGTATACGCAGACTTGCTTTTCCCAGGTGAGTGCATGGCACATTCCTTATTCCCTCACGCGCGCGCGCGCACGCGCGCGCACACACACACACACACACACACACACACACACACACACAGAGTTGAACATGTTTCTGTCTCGTCAGGAAAGAAGGTGTTCGTTGAGAGACGGTTTCTCGCCGATGCTTTTGGGTTCTTGCTTTTATTTCCCCCCGGAGAGTGAAGTGTAGGCGCTTTTTCCGTAGGCTTCCGTACACACCCTTGAGAAGCCTTCCGTCAGCCAGAAACAAGCCGTGAGTTGAAAGAGGCGTTCCACGCAGACCTCCTTCTCAGAGCGAAGCCTGTCACACTTTTCCTTGTGAAGTAAACTAGAGAGATACAAATACTTTATCAATGATTGCTTTAACAAAAAAGGACTAAATAACTCAATCAGAAAACATAGAGTGTAAAGAGGAAGCAAGACCCATCTCTCTGCTGCCTACCAGAGAATCACTTCAGACCTAAAAATAAAAGCAGATTGGAAGTAATGGGAAACAAAACCATTTATCATGCAAATGGAAGTGAAAAGAAAGTTGGAGTCGTAATATTTTTATGAGACAAAATAAACTGAATTGTGGGGAAGATGGCAGAGTAGAAGGACCCTAAACTCACCTCCTCCCACAGATACAACTAGATCACACTCACACCAGAGTCACCCAGAAATGGACCTTCAATTTCCCAACAAAACTCTACAACTAAATGGAGAGAGGAAATCACATCAAAGATGGTAGGAAGGACAAGGACTCTGTAGGAATCTAAACCCCATATTTCTGACCACCAGAGGGAGGGAACCACAGTCACAGAGGGGCCAGAAACAAACTACTACACCGGGGAGCCTCTAAAGCGTAGAGACATCCTCATAGCTTATGGCTTTGAAAATCAGAAGGGATGAAATTTGTGAGTGTCTACAACCAGCAGACTTAAAGCTTGGAACTTTTAAAAATCAGCTGTCTCAGCTCTGAGAGAGCACAGAAGGTGATAGGAAGCTGAGATCTGTCCTTAAAGAGAAAGCAGAGCAAACAGTCTGGAGAAGCTTGGGTGAAGCAGGTTGAAAGGTGCTTGAGGACTAAACAAGGGAGACATAGTTCCTGAACTCAGAGTTTGCTAAGGGACTTGTCCAGGAACAAAGGAGCTGGCAGGTGCCATTTCCCTCTACGGCCCCTCATTGTAAACAGACACCTACCTGCAAGACCAGGCACAATCTAGCAATCACTAACTTGCATAAACCATGGCCCATCCCCACACCTACCAGACCTGCTTCAGTCCCAGTGCTGTGGATACCCTCCCTGATAACCCACACAATCCTTGAGAACAATATGTCTCCCCATCACCTACACAACACGCATGCGTCTTGTTAAAACAGCACACCCCATGTGTTGTGCACAATGACACAGTCCAGATCCAGTCTCTGTTGTTGCTATGCATTACCTTCAGAGGAGAACCAGCATCACCACGTTAAAAATGTATGTACTGCCCAGTATTTTCAAGAACAAGCAATATATCTGACCTTCCTAACAGAGAGATATTCTCTGAGAAGTAGGCCAAATGAGCAGACAGAGGACTATGTCCTAAACGAAAGAAGAGGACAAAGCCACAGCAAGAGACCTAAACAAAATGGATATAAGGAACATGCCTGAGAGAAAATTTAAGATAACAATTATAAAGATACTCACTGGGGAAATGAATAGAGGGAGGACATCAGAAGGGGGAACATCATTGAGACTCTTAACAAAGAGATATGAAAGAAATAATCAGAGATGTGGAACACAATAAATGTAATTAAGAATATACTAGATAGAATAATTAGCAGGATGGACGAAGCAGAGGAACAAATTAATGAACTAGAAGACAGTAATGGAAAGTAATCAAGCGGAACAAATGAGAGGAAAAAGAAGTATGCAAAAATGAGAAGAGACTTAGGGAATTCAGTGACTCCATCCAGTGTAACAACACCCACATTAGAGGGATCCCAGAAGGTGAAAAGGGGGAAAAGGGGACAGAAAATCTATTTGACCAAAGAAGAGCTGAAAACTTAACCTAATCTGGTGAAGGAAACCTATACAAATCCATAAGGCATAGAGATCCCCGCCCACAAAATCAACCGAAGGAGGTCGACATGAAGACACATAGTAATCCAAATGGGAAAAGGTAGTGATAAAGAAAAAACATTTAAAGCAGCAAGATAAAAGAAGACAGTTAACATGCAAGGGAAAGCCCATAAAGCTATCAGCTGAGTTTTCAGCAGAAACTATGCAGGACAGAAGAAAGTGGCGTTAAATATTCAAAGTGCTGAATGAGAAAAACCTGCAGCAAGGAATAATTTATCCAGCAAGCCTATCCTTCAGAAAAGAAGGGGAGAAAAAGAGTTTCTTAGCCACACAAACTAAAAGAGTTCATGACCACTAAATTAACTACAAAAAATATTGAAGGGGACACTATGAGTGGGAAAAAATCGTAAGTGAGAGTAGGACAATAATGAATCAAGGAAGCAGTAAAATTAAGTATTTCTGTAAAAATCAGTTAAGGGATTCACAAAATAAAAGTATGTAAAATAGGAAAACATATACCCTAACACATGAGGAGGAGTCAACAGTGGGTTTGAACTTAAACAGCATTCAACTTAATATAGACTGAAAAGGCTATATATAATCCAGGGGGTCACCAGAAACCCAAAGCACTAATACACATGCAAAAGATAAAGGGAAAGAAATCCAAGAATATCATTAAAGAAAACGAGCAAACCATGAGAGAGAGAGCAAGAGAAGAAAGGATCAGAGAAAAACTACACAAAAAACTCTGAAACAAGTAACAAAACATCAATAAATACATGTCTAATGATAATTAGTTTGAATGTAAATGGACGAAATGCTCCAAGCAAAAGAGCATGACAGAGTTTGTATATATGTATAAAAGATTTCACACCTAAAGACACCTGCAGATGGAAATTAAGAGATGGAGAAACATTAATCATGCAAGTGGATGTCAAAAGAAGTCAGAGTAGCAATCCTTATATCAGACCAAATAGAGTTTTTTAAAATTGAAATTGAATTAGCCAACATAGAGTACACCAGTAGTTTCAAATGTAGCGTTCCACAATTCATCAGTTGTGTATAACACCCAGTGTTCATCACATCCCATGCATTCCTTAATGCCCATCACACAGTTACCCCATCTCCCCAGCCACCTTTCCTCCAGCAACCCTCAGTTGGTTTCCAATAGTTAGGAACCTGTCATGGATTTTCTTCCTCTCTGGTTTCTTCGCATTCATTTTCCCTCCCTTCCCCTATGATCCTCTGTGCTGTTCCTTCTATTCCACCTATGAGTAAAACCATATACTAATTGTTTTTCTCTGACTGACTTATTTTGCTCAGCATAATACCCTCCAGTGCCATCCACATCGATATGCTCAATATTGATCCTTTCTGATGGCTGAGTCATATTCCATTGTATATGTATATACCATGTTTTCTTTATCCATTTATCTGTCGATGGATGTCTTGGTTCCTTCCACGGTTTGGCTATTGTGGACAATGTTGCTCTAAACATTCGGGGTGCCGTTGCCCCTTCAGATCACTACATTTGTAGCTTTGGGGTAAATAAAATTGCTGGGTTGTAAGGGAGCTCTGTTTTAAGTTCTTGAGGGACCTCCATATTGTTTTCCAAAGTGGCTGTACCAGTTTTCATTCCCACTTAGAAGTGTAAGAGAGTTCCCCTTTCTCCTCACCAACATTTGTTATTTCTTCGCTTGTTAATTTTGGCACTTCTGACTGGTGTGAAGTGGTATCTCATTGTCATTTGGATTTCTTTTTCCCCATGCCAAGTGATGTTGAGCAGTTTGTCCTATGTCTGTTGGCCATTTGTGTGTCTTCTTTGGAGAAATATCTGTTCATATCTTCTGCCCATTTCTTGACTCACTTATTTGTTTTTTGGATGTTGAGTTTGGGTGTTGAAAGGTAGTAAAGCGTACGGCACATTCATGATGCTTCCACAACCACTTTTGGAAATGCTTCTCTCTCAAGGATACCTGAATATGTTAGTGGAGAGTTGCCGTATACGCAGACTTGCTTTTCCCAGGTGAGTGCATGGCACATTCCTTATTCCCTCACGCGCGCGCGCGCGCGCACACACACACACACACACACACACACACACACACAGAGTTGAACATGTTTCTGTCTCGTCAGGAAAGAAGGTGTTCGTTGAGAGACGGTTTCTCGCCGATGCTTTTGGGTTCTTGCTTTTATTTCCCCCCGGAGAGTGAAGTGTAGGCGCTTTTTCCGTAGGCTTCCGTACACACCCTTGAGAAGCCTTCCGTCAGCCAGAAACAAGCCGTGAGTTGAAAGAGGCGTTCCACGCAGACCTCCTTCTCAGAGCGAAGCCTGTCACACTTTTCCTTGTGAAGTAAACTAGAGAGATACAAATACTTTATCAATGATTGCTTTAACAAAAAAGGACTAAATAACTCAATCAGAAAACATAGAGTGTAAAGAGGAAGCAAGACCCATCTCTCTGCTGCCTACCAGAGAATCACTTCAGACCTAAAAATAAAAGCAGATTGGAAGTAATGGGAAACAAAACCATTTATCATGCAAATGGAAGTGAAAAGAAAGTTGGAGTCGTAATATTTTTATGAGACAAAATAAACTGAATTGTGGGGAAGATGGCAGAGTAGAAGGACCCTAAACTCACCTCCTCCCACAGATACAACTAGATCACACTCACACCAGAGTCACCCAGAAATGGACCTTCAATTTCCCAACAAAACTCTACAACTAAATGGAGAGAGGAAATCACATCAAAGATGGTAGGAAGGACAAGGACTCTGTAGGAATCTAAACCCCATATTTCTGACCACCAGAGGGAGGGAACCACAGTCACAGAGGGGCCAGAAACAAACTACTACACCGGGGAGCCTCTAAAGCGTAGAGACATCCTCATAGCTTATGGCTTTGAAAATCAGAAGGGATGAAATTTGTGAGTGTCTACAACCAGCAGACTTAAAGCTTGGAACTTTTAAAAATCAGCTGTCTCAGCTCTGAGAGAGCACAGAAGGTGATAGGAAGCTGAGATCTGTCCTTAAAGAGAAAGGAGAGCAAACAGTCTGGAGAAGCTTGGGTGAAGCAGGTTGAAAGGTGCTTGAGGACTAAACAAGGGAGACATAGTTCCTGAACTCAGAGTTTGCTAAGGGACTTGTCCAGGAACAAAGGAGCTGGCAGGTGCCATTTCCCTCTACGGCCCCTCATTGTAAACAGACACCTACCTGCAAGACCAGGCACAATCTAGCAATCACTAACTTCCATAAACCATGGCCCATCCCCACACCTACCAGACCTGCTTCAGTCCCAGTGCTGTGGATACCCTCCCTGATAAGACCCACACAATCCTTGAGAACAATATGTCTCCCCATCACCTACACAACACGCATGCGTCTTGTTAAAACAGCACACCCCATGTGTTGTGCACAATGACACAGTCCAGATCCAGTCTCTGTTGTTGCTATGCATTACCTTCAGAGGAGAACCAGCATCACCACGTTAAAAATGTATGTACTGCCCAGTATTTTCAAGAACAAGCAATATATCTGACCTTCCTAACAGAGAGATATTCTCTGAGAAGTAGGCCAAATGAGCAGACAGAGGACTATGTCCTAAACGAAAGAAGAGGACAAAGCCACAGCAAGAGACCTAAACAAAATGGATATAAGGAACATGCCTGAGAGAAAATTTAAGATAACAATTATAAAGATACTCACTGGGGAAATGAATAGAGGGAGGACATCAGAAGGGGGAACATCATTGAGACTCTTAACAAAGAGATATGAAAGAAATAATCAGAGATGTGGAACACAATAAATGTAATTAAGAATATACTAGATAGAATAATTAGCAGGATGGACGAAGCAGAGGAACAAATTAATGAACTAGAAGACAGTAATGGAAAGTAATCAAGCGGAAAAAATGAGAGGAAAAAGAAGTATGCAAAAATGAGAAGAGACTTAGGGAATTCAGTGACTCCATCCAGTGTAACAACACCCACATTAGAGGGATCCCAGAAGGTGAAAAGGGGGAAAAGGGGACAGAAAATCTATTTGACCAAAGAAGAGCTGAAAACTTAACCTAATCTGGTGAAGGAAACCTATACAAATCCATAAGGCATAGAGATCCCCGCCCACAAAAGCAACCGAAGGAGGTCGACATGAAGACACATAGTAATCCAAATGGGAAAAGGTAGTGATAAAGAAGAAACATTTAAAGCAGCAAGATGAAAGAAGACAGTTAACATGCAAGGGAAAGCCCATAAAGCTATCAGCTGAGTTTTCAGCAGAAACTATGCAGGACAGAAGAAAGTGGCGTTAAATATTCAAAGTGCTGAATGAGAAAAACCTGCAGCAAGGAATAATTTATCCAGCAAGCCTATCCTTCAGAAAAGAAGGGGAGAAAAAGAGTTTCTTAGCCACACAAACTAAAAGAGTTCATGACCACTAAATTAACTACAAAAAATATTGAAGGGGACACTATGAGTGGGAAAAAATCGTAAGTGAGAGTAGGACAATAATGAATCAAGGAAGCAGTAAAATTAAGTATTTCTGTAAAAATCAGTTAAGGGATTCACAAAATAAAAGTATGTAAAATATGAAAACATATACCCTAACACATGAGGAGGAGTCAACAGTGGGTTTGAACTTAAACAGCATTCAACTTAATATAGACTGAAAAGGCTATATATAATCCAGGGGGTCACCAGAAACCCAAAGCACTAATACACATGCAAAAGATAAAGGGAAAGAAATCCAAGAATATCATTAAAGAAAACGAGCAAACCATGAGAGAGAGAGCAAGAGAAGAAAGGATCAGAGAAAAACTACACAAAAAACTCTGAAACAAGTAACAAAACATCAATAAATACATGTCTAATGATAATTAGTTTGAATGTAAATGGACGAAATGCTCCAAGCAAAAGAGCATGACAGAGTTTGTATATATGTATAAAAGATTTCACACCTAAAGACACCTGCAGATGGAAATTAAGAGATGGAGAAACATTAATCATGCAAGTGGATGTCAAAAGAAGTCAGAGTAGCAATCCTTATATCAGACCAAATAGAGTTTTTTAAAATTGAAATTGAATTAGCCAACATAGAGTACACCAGTAGTTTCAAATGTAGCGTTCCACAATTCATCAGTTGTGTATAACACCCAGTGTTCATCACATCCCATGCATTCCTTAATGCCCATCACACAGTTACCCCATCTCCCCAGCCACCTTTCCTCCAGCAACCCTCAGTTGGTTTCCAATAGTTAGGAACCTGTCATGGATTTTCTTCCTCTCTGGTTTCTTCGCATTCATTTTCCCTCCCTTCCCCTATGATCCTCTGTGCTGTTCCTTCTATTCCACCTATGAGTAAAACCATATAATAATTGTTTTTCTCTGACTGACTTATTTTGCTCAGCATAATACCCTCCAGTGCCATCCACATCGATATGCTCAATATTGATCCTTTCTGATGGCTGAGTCACATTCCATTGTATATGTATATACCATGTTTTCTTTATCCATTTATCTGTCGATGGATGTCTTGGTTCCTTCCACGGTTTGGCTATTGTGGACAATGTTGCTCTAAACATTCGGGGTGCCGTTGCCCCTTCAGATCACTACATTTGTAGCTTTGGGGTAAATAAAATTGCTGGGTTGTAAGGGAGCTCTGTTTTAAGTTCTTGAGGAACCTCCATATTGTTTTCCAAAGTGGCTGTACCAGTTTTCATTCCCACTTAGAAGTGTAAGAGAGTTCCCCTTTCTCCTCACCAACATTTGTTATTTCTTCGCTTGTTAATTTTGGCACTTCTGACTGGTGTGAAGTGGTATCTCATTGTCATTTGGATTTCTTTTTCCCCATGCCAAGTGATGTTGAGCAGTTTGTCCTATGTCTGTTGGCCATTTGTGTGTCTTCTTTGGAGAAATATCTGTTCATATCTTCTGCCCATTTCTTGACTCACTTATTTGTTTTTTGGATGTTGAGTTTGGGTGTTGAAAGGTAGTAAAGCGTACGGCACATTCATGATGCTTCCACAACCACTTTTGGAAATGCTTCTCTCTCAAGGATACCTGAATATGTTAGTGGAGAGTTGCCGTATACGCAGACTTGCTTTTCCCAGGTGAGTGCATGGCACATTCCTTATTCCCTCACGCGCGCGCGCGCGCGCACACACACACACACACACACACACACACACACACACAGAGTTGAACATGTTTCTGTCTCGTCAGGAAAGAAGGTGTTCGTTGAGAGACGGTTTCTCGCCGATGCTTTTGGGTTCTTGCTTTTATTTCCCCCCGGAGAGTGAAGTGTAGGCGCTTTTTCCGTAGGCTTCCGTACACACCCTTGAGAAGCCTTCCGTCAGCCAGAAACAAGCCGTGAGTTGAAAGAGGCGTTCCACGCAGACCTCCTTCTCAGAGCGAAGCCTGTCACACTTTTCCTTGTGAAGTAAACTAGAGAGATACAAATACTTTATCAATGATTGCTTTAACAAAAAAGGACTAAATAACTCAATCAGAAAACATAGAGTGTAAAGAGGAAGCAAGACCCATCTCTCTGCTGCCTACCAGAGAATCACTTCAGACCTAAAAATAAAAGCAGATTGGAAGTAATGGGAAACAAAACCATTTATCATGCAAATGGAAGTGAAAAGAAAGTTGGAGTCGTAATATTTTTATGAGACAAAATAAACTGAATTGTGGGGAAGATGGCAGAGTAGAAGGACCCTAAACTCACCTCCTCCCACAGATACAACTAGATCACACTCACACCAGAGTCACCCAGAAATGGACCTTCAATTTCCCAACAAAACTCTACAACTAAATGGAGAGAGGAAATCACATCAAAGATGGTAGGAAGGACAAGGACTCTGTAGGAATCTAAACCCCATATTTCTGACCACCAGAGGGAGGGAACCACAGTCACAGAGGGGCCAGAAACAAACTACTACACCGGGGAGCCTCTAAAGCGTAGAGACATCCTCATAGCTTATGGCTTTGAAAATCAGAAGGGATGAAATTTGTGAGTGTCTACAACCAGCAGACTTAAAGCTTGGAACTTTTAAAAATCAGCTGTCTCAGCTCTGAGAGAGCACAGAAGGTGATAGGAAGCTGAGATCTGTCCTTAAAGAGAAAGCAGAGCAAACAGTCTGGAGAAGCTTGGGTGAAGCAGGTTGAAAGGTGCTTGAGGACTAAACAAGGGAGACATAGTTCCTGAACTCAGAGTTTGCTAAGGGACTTGTCCAGGAACAAAGGAGCTGGCAGGTGCCATTTCCCTCTACGGCCCCTCATTGTAAACAGACACCTACCTGCAAGACCAGGCACAATCTAGCAATCACTAACTTGCATAAACCATGGCCCATCCCCACACCTACCAGACCTGCTTCAGTCCCAGTGCTGTGGATACCCTCCCTGATAAGACCCACACAATCCTTGAGAACAATATGTCTCCCCATCACCTACACAACACGCATGCGTCTTGTTAAAACAGCACACCCCATGTGTTGTGCACAATGACACAGTCCAGATCCAGTCTCTGTTGTTGCTATGCATTACCTTCAGAGGAGAACCAGCATCACCACGTTAAAAATGTATGTACTGCCCAGTATTTTCAAGAACAAGCAATATATCTGACCTTCCTAACAGAGAGATATTCTCTGAGAAGTAGGCCAAATGAGCAGACAGAGGACTATGTCCTAAACGAAAGAAGAGGACAAAGCCACAGCAAGAGACCTAAACAAAATGGATATAAGGAACATGCCTGAGAGAAAATTTAAGATAACAATTATAAAGATACTCACTGGGGAAATGAATAGAGGGAGGACATCAGAAGGGGGAACATCATTGAGACTCTTAACAAAGAGATATGAAAGAAATAATCAGAGATGTGGAACACAATAAATGTAATTAAGAATATACTAGATAGAATAATTAGCAGGATGGACGAAGCAGAGGAACAAATTAATGAACTAGAAGACAGTAATGGAAAGTAATCAAGCGGAAAAAATGAGAGGAAAAAGAAGTATGCAAAAATGAGAAGAGACTTAGGGAATTCAGTGACTCCATCCAGTGTAACAACACCCACATTAGAGGGATCCCAGAAGGTGAAAAGGGGGAAAAGGGGACAGAAAATCTATTTGACCAAAGAAGAGCTGAAAACTTAACCTAATCTGGTGAAGGAAACCTATACAAATCCATAAGGCATAGAGATCCCCGCCCACAAAAGCAACCGAAGGAGGTCGACATGAAGACACATAGTAATCCAAATGGGAAAAGGTAGTGATAAAGAAGAAACATTTAAAGCAGCAAGATAAAAGAAGACAGTTAACATGCAAGGGAAAGCCCATAAAGCTATCAGCTGAGTTTTCAGCAGAAACTATGCAGGACAGAAGAAAGTGGCGTTAAATATTCAAAGTGCTGAATGAGAAAAACCTGCAGCAAGGAATAATTTATCCAGCAAGCCTATCCTTCAGAAAAGAAGGGGAGAAAAAGAGTTTCTTAGCCACACAAACTAAAAGAGTTCATGACCACTAAATTAACTACAAAAAATATTGAAGGGGACACTATGAGTGGGAAAAAATCGTAAGTGAGAGTAGGACAATAATGAATCAAGGAAGCAGTAAAATTAAGTATTTCTGTAAAAATCAGTTAAGGGATTCACAAAATAAAAGTATGTAAAATAGGAAAACATATACCCTAACACATGAGGAGGAGTCAACAGTGGGTTTGAACTTAAACAGCATTCAACTTAATATAGACTGAAAAGGCTATATATAATCCAGGGGGTCACCAGAAACCCAAAGCACTAATACACATGCAAAAGATAAAGGGAAAGAAATCCAAGAATATCATTAAAGAAAACGAGCAAACCATGAGAGAGAGAGCAAGAGAAGAAAGGATCAGAGAAAAACTACACAAAAAACTCTGAAACAAGTAACAAAACATCAATAAATACATGTCTAATGATAATTAGTTTGAATGTAAATGGACGAAATGCTCCAAGCAAAAGAGCATGACAGAGTTTGTATATATGTATAAAAGATTTCACACCTAAAGACACCTGCAGATGGAAATTAAGAGATGGAGAAACATTAATCATGCAAGTGGATGTCAAAAGAAGTCAGAGTAGCAATCCTTATATCAGACCAAATAGAGTTTTTTAAAATTGAAATTGAATTAGCCAACATAGAGTACACCAGTAGTTTCAAATGTAGCGTTCCACAATTCATCAGTTGTGTATAACACCCAGTGTTCATCACATCCCATGCATTCCTTAATGCCCATCACACAGTTACCCCATCTCCCCAGCCACCTTTCCTCCAGCAACCCTCAGTTGGTTTCCAATAGTTAGGAACCTGTCATGGATTTTCTTCCTCTCTGGTTTCTTCGCATTCATTTTCCCTCCCTTCCCCTATGATCCTCTGTGCTGTTCCTTCTATTCCACCTATGAGTAAAACCATATAATAATTGTTTTTCTCTGACTGACTTATTTTGCTCAGCATAATACCCTCCAGTGCCATCCACATCGATATGCTCAATATTGATCCTTTCTGATGGCTGAGTCACATTCCATTGTATATGTATATACCATGTTTTCTTTATCCATTTATCTGTCGATGGATGTCTTGGTTCCTTCCACGGTTTGGCTATTGTGGACAATGTTGCTCTAAACATTCGGGGTGCCGTTGCCCCTTCAGATCACTACATTTGTAGCTTTGGGGTAAATAAAATTGCTGGGTTGTAAGGGAGCTCTGTTTTAAGTTCTTGAGGAACCTCCATATTGTTTTCCAAAGTGGCTGTACCAGTTTTCATTCCCACTTAGAAGTGTAAGAGAGTTCCCCTTTCTCCTCACCAACATTTGTTATTTCTTCGCTTGTTAATTTTGGCACTTCTGACTGGTGTGAAGTGGTATCTCATTGTCATTTGGATTTCTTTTTCCCCATGCCAAGTGATGTTGAGCAGTTTGTCCTATGTCTGTTGGCCATTTGTGTGTCTTCTTTGGAGAAATATCTGTTCATATCTTCTGCCCATTTCTTGACTCACTTATTTGTTTTTTGGATGTTGAGTTTGGGTGTTGAAAGGTAGTAAAGCGTACGGCACATTCATGATGCTTCCACAACCACTTTTGGAAATGCTTCTCTCTCAAGGATACCTGAATATGTTAGTGGAGAGTTGCCGTATACGCAGACTTGCTTTTCCCAGGTGAGTGCATGGCACATTCCTTATTCCCTCACGCGCGCGCGCGCGCGCACACACACACACACACACACACACACACACAGAGTTGAACATGTTTCTGTCTCGTCAGGAAAGAAGGTGTTCGTTGAGAGACGGTTTCTCGCCGATGCTTTTGGGTTCTTGCTTTTATTTCCCCCCGGAGAGTGAAGTGTAGGCGCTTTTTCCGTAGGCTTCCGTACACACCCTTGAGAAGCCTTCCGTCAGCCAGAAACAAGCCGTGAGTTGAAAGAGGCGTTCCACGCAGACCTCCTTCTCAGAGCGAAGCCTGTCACACTTTTCCTTGTGAAGTAAACTAGAGAGATACAAATACTTTATCAATGATTGCTTTAACAAAAAAGGACTAAATAACTCAATCAGAAAACATAGAGTGTAAAGAGGAAGCAAGACCCATCTCTCTGCTGCCTACCAGAGAATCACTTCAGACCTAAAAATAAAAGCAGATTGGAAGTAATGGGAAACAAAACCATTTATCATGCAAATGGAAGTGAAAAGAAAGTTGGAGTCGTAATATTTTTATGAGACAAAATAAACTGAATTGTGGGGAAGATGGCAGAGTAGAAGGACCCTAAACTCACCTCCTCCCACAGATACAACTAGATCACACTCACACCAGAGTCACCCAGAAATGGACCTTCAATTTCCCAACAAAACTCTACAACTAAATGGAGAGAGGAAATCACATCAAAGATGGTAGGAAGGACAAGGACTCTGTAGGAATCTAAACCCCATATTTCTGACCACCAGAGGGAGGGAACCACAGTCACAGAGGGGCCAGAAACAAACTACTACACCGGGGAGCCTCTAAAGCGTAGAGACATCCTCATAGCTTATGGCTTTGAAAATCAGAAGGGATGAAATTTGTGAGTGTCTACAACCAGCAGACTTAAAGCTTGGAACTTTTAAAAATCAGCTGTCTCAGCTCTGAGAGAGCACAGAAGGTGATAGGAAGCTGAGATCTGTCCTTAAAGAGAAAGCAGAGCAAACAGTCTGGAGAAGCTTGGGTGAAGCAGGTTGAAAGGTGCTTGAGGACTAAACAAGGGAGACATAGTTCCTGAACTCAGAGTTTGCTAAGGGACTTGTCCAGGAACAAAGGAGCTGGCAGGTGCCATTTCCCTCTACGGCCCCTCATTGTAAACAGACACCTACCTGCAAGACCAAGCACAATCTAGCAATCACTAACTTGCATAAACCATGGCCCATCCCCACACCTACCAGACCTGCTTCAGTCCCAGTGCTGTGGATACCCTCCCTGATAAGACCCACACAATCCTTGAGAACAATATGTCTCCCCATCACCTACACAACACGCATGCGTCTTGTTAAAACAGCACACCCCATGTGTTGTGCACAATGACACAGTCCAGATCCAGTCTCTGTTGTTGCTATGCATTACCTTCAGAGGAGAACCAGCATCACCACGTTAAAAATGTATGTACTGCCCAGTATTTTCAAGAACAAGCAATATATCTGACCTTCCTAACAGAGAGATATTCTCTGAGAAGTAGGCCAAATGAGCAGACAGAGGACTATGTCCTAAACGAAAGAAGAGGACAAAGCCACAGCAAGAGACCTAAACAAAATGGATATAAGGAACATGCCTGAGAGAAAATTTAAGATAACAATTATAAAGATACTCACTGGGGAAATGAATAGAGGGAGGACATCAGAAGGGGGAACATCATTGAGACTCTTAACAAAGAGATATGAAAGAAATAATCAGAGATGTGGAACACAATAAATGTAATTAAGAATATACTAGATAGAATAATTAGCAGGATGGACGAAGCAGAGGAACAAATTAATGAACTAGAAGACAGTAATGGAAAGTAATCAAGCGGAAAAAATGAGAGGAAAAAGAAGTATGCAAAAATGAGAAGAGACTTAGGGAATTCAGTGACTCCATCCAGTGTAACAACACCCACATTAGAGGGATCCCAGAAGGTGAAAAGGGGGAAAAGGGGACAGAAAATCTATTTGACCAAAGAAGAGCTGAAAACTTAACCTAATCTGGTGAAGGAAACCTATACAAATCCATAAGGCATAGAGATCCCCGCCCACAAAAGCAACCGAAGGAGGTCGACATGAAGACACATAGTAATCCAAATGGGAAAAGGTAGTGATAAAGAAGAAACATTTAAAGCAGCAAGATAAAAGAAGACAGTTAACATGCAAGGGAAAGCCCATAAAGCTATCAGCTGAGTTTTCAGCAGAAACTATGCAGGACAGAAGAAAGTGGCGTTAAATATTCAAAGTGCTGAATGAGAAAAACCTGCAGCAAGGAATAATTTATCCAGCAAGCCTATCCTTCAGAAAAGAAGGGGAGAAAAAGAGTTTCTTAGCCACACAAACTAAAAGAGTTCATGACCACTAAATTAACTACAAAAAATATTGAAGGGGACACTATGAGTGGGAAAAAATCGTAAGTGAGAGTAGGACAATAATGAATCAAGGAAGCAGTAAAATTAAGTATTTCTGTAAAAATCAGTTAAGGGATTCACAAAATAAAAGTATGTAAAATAGGAAAACATATACCCTAACACATGAGGAGGAGTCAACAGTGGGTTTGAACTTAAACAGCATTCAACTTAATATAGACTGAAAAGGCTATATATAATCCAGGGGGTCACCAGAAACCCAAAGCACTAATACACATGCAAAAGATAAAGGGAAAGAAATCCAAGAATATCATTAAAGAAAACGAGCAAACCATGAGAGAGAGAGCAAGAGAAGAAAGGATCAGAGAAAAACTACACAAAAAACTCTGAAACAAGTAACAAAACATCAATAAATACATGTCTAATGATAATTAGTTTGAATGTAAATGGACGAAATGCTCCAAGCAAAAGAGCATGACAGAGTTTGTATATATGTATAAAAGATTTCACACCTAAAGACACCTGCAGATGGAAATTAAGAGATGGAGAAACATTAATCATGCAAGTGGATGTCAAAAGAAGTCAGAGTAGCAATCCTTATATCAGACCAAATAGAGTTTTTTAAAATTGAAATTGAATTAGCCAACATAGAGTACACCAGTAGTTTCAAATGTAGCGTTCCACAATTCATCAGTTGTGTATAACACCCAGTGTTCATCACATCCCATGCATTCCTTAATGCCCATCACACAGTTACCCCATCTCCCCAGCCACCTTTCCTCCAGCAACCCTCAGTTGGTTTCCAATAGTTAGGAACCTGTCATGGATTTTCTTCCTCTCTGGTTTCTTCGCATTCATTTTCCCTCCCTTCCCCTATGATCCTCTGTGCTGTTCCTTCTATTCCACCTATGAGTAAAACCATATAATAATTGTTTTTCTCTGACTGACTTATTTTGCTCAGCATAATACCCTCCAGTGCCATCCACATCGATATGCTCAATATTGATCCTTTCTGATGGCTGAGTCACATTCCATTGTATATGTATATACCATGTTTTCTTTATCCATTTATCTGTCGATGGATGTCTTGGTTCCTTCCACGGTTTGGCTATTGTGGACAATGTTGCTCTAAACATTCGGGGTGCCGTTGCCCCTTCAGATCACTACATTTGTAGCTTTGGGGTAAATAAAATTGCTGGGTTGTAAGGGAGCTCTGTTTTAAGTTCTTGAGGAACCTCCATATTGTTTTCCAAAGTGGCTGTACCAGTTTTCATTCCCACTTAGAAGTGTAAGAGAGTTCCCCTTTCTCCTCACCAACATTTGTTATTTCTTCGCTTGTTAATTTTGGCACTTCTGACTGGTGTGAAGTGGTATCTCATTGTCATTTGGATTTCTTTTTCCCCATGCCAAGTGATGTTGAGCAGTTTGTCCTATGTCTGTTGGCCATTTGTGTGTCTTCTTTGGAGAAATATCTGTTCATATCTTCTGCCCATTTCTTGACTCACTTATTTGTTTTTTGGATGTTGAGTTTGGGTGTTGAAAGGTAGTAAAGCGTACGGCACATTCATGATGCTTCCACAACCACTTTTGGAAATGCTTCTCTCTCAAGGATACCTGAATATGTTAGTGGAGAGTTGCCGTATACGCAGACTTGCTTTTCCCAGGTGAGTGCATGGCACATTCCTTATTCCCTCACGCACGCGCGCGCGCGCACACACACACACACACACACACACACACACACACACAGAGTTGAACATGTTTCTGTCTCGTCAGGAAAGAAGGTGTTCGTTGAGAGACGGTTTCTCGCCGATGCTTTTGGGTTCTTGCTTTTATTTCCCCCCGGAGAGTGAAGTGTAGGCGCTTTTTCCGTAGGCTTCCGTACACACCCTTGAGAAGCCTTCCGTCAGCCAGAAACAAGCCGTGAGTTGAAAGAGGCGTTCCACGCAGACCTCCTTCTCAGAGCGAAGCCTGTCACACTTTTCCTTGTGAAGTAAACTAGAGAGATACAAATACTTTATCAATGATTGCTTTAACAAAAAAGGACTAAATAACTCAATCAGAAAACATAGAGTGTAAAGAGGAAGCAAGACCCATCTCTCTGCTGCCTACCAGAGAATCACTTCAGACCTAAAAATAAAAGCAGATTGGAAGTAATGGGAAACAAAACCATTTATCATGCAAATGGAAGTGAAAAGAAAGTTGGAGTCGTAATATTTTTATGAGACAAAATAAACTGAATTGTGGGGAAGATGGCAGAGTAGAAGGACCCTAAACTCACCTCCTCCCACAGATACAACTAGATCACACTCACACCAGAGTCACCCAGAAATGGACCTTCAATTTCCCAACAAAACTCTACAACTAAATGGAGAGAGGAAATCACATCAAAGATGGTAGGAAGGACAAGGACTCTGTAGGAATCTAAACCCCATATTTCTGACCACCAGAGGGAGGGAACCACAGTCACAGAGGGGCCAGAAACAAACTACTACACCGGGGAGCCTCTAAAGCGTAGAGACATCCTCATAGCTTATGGCTTTGAAAATCAGAAGGGATGAAATTTGTGAGTGTCTACAACCAGCAGACTTAAAGCTTGGAACTTTTAAAAATCAGCTGTCTCAGCTCTGAGAGAGCACAGAAGGTGATAGGAAGCTGAGATCTGTCCTTAAAGAGAAAGCAGAGCAAACAGTCTGGAGAAGCTTGGGTGAAGCAGGTTGAAAGGTGCTTGAGGACTAAACAAGGGAGACATAGTTCCTGAACTCAGAGTTTGCTAAGGGACTTGTCCAGGAACAAAGGAGCTGGCAGGTGCCATTTCCCTCTACGGCCCCTCATTGTAAACAGACACCTACCTGCAAGACCAGGCACAATCTAGCAATCACTAACTTGCATAAACCATGGCCCATCCCCACACCTACCAGACCTGCTTCAGTCCCAGTGCTGTGGATACCCTCCCTGATAAGACCCACACAATCCTTGAGAACAATATGTCTCCCCATCACCTACACAACACGCATGCGTCTTGTTAAAACAGCACACCCCATGTGTTGTGCACAATGACACAGTCCAGATCCAGTCTCTGTTGTTGCTATGCATTACCTTCAGAGGAGAACCAGCATCACCACGTTAAAAATGTATGTACTGCCCAGTATTTTCAAGAACAAGCAATATATCTGACCTTCCTAACAGAGAGATATTCTCTGAGAAGTAGGCCAAATGAGCAGACAGAGGACTATGTCCTAAACGAAAGAAGAGGACAAAGCCACAGCAAGAGACCTAAACAAAATGGATATAAGGAACATGCCTGAGAGAAAATTTAAGATAACAATTATAAAGATACTCACTGGGGAAATGAATAGAGGGAGGACATCAGAAGGGGGAACATCATTGAGACTCTTAACAAAGAGATATGAAAGAAATAATCAGAGATGTGGAACACAATAAATGTAATTAAGAATATACTAGATAGAATAATTAGCAGGATGGACGAAGCAGAGGAACAAATTAATGAACTAGAAGACAGTAATGGAAAGTAATCAAGCGGAAAAAATGAGAGGAAAAAGAAGTATGCAAAAATGAGAAGAGACTTAGGGAATTCAGTGACTCCATCCAGTGTAACAACACCCACATTAGAGGGATCCCAGAAGGTGAAAAGGGGGAAAAGGGGACAGAAAATCTATTTGACCAAAGAAGAGCTGAAAACTTAACCTAATCTGGTGAAGGAAACCTATACAAATCCATAAGGCATAGAGATCCCCGCCCACAAAAGCAACCGAAGGAGGTCGACATGAAGACACATAGTAATCCAAATGGGAAAAGGTAGTGATAAAGAAGAAACATTTAAAGCAGCAAGATAAAAGAAGACAGTTAACATGCAAGGGAAAGCCCATAAAGCTATCAGCTGAGTTTTCAGCAGAAACTATGCAGGACAGAAGAAAGTGGCGTTAAATATTCAAAGTGCTGAATGAGAAAAACCTGCAGCAAGGAATAATTTATCCAGCAAGCCTATCCTTCAGAAAAGAAGGGGAGAAAAAGAGTTTCTTAGCCACACAAACTAAAAGAGTTCATGACCACTAAATTAACTACAAAAAATATTGAAGGGGACACTATGAGTGGGAAAAAATCGTAAGTGAGAGTAGGACAATAATGAATCAAGGAAGCAGTAAAATTAAGTATTTCTGTAAAAATCAGTTAAGGGATTCACAAAATAAAAGTATGTAAAATATGAAAACATATACCCTAACACATGAGGAGGAGTCAACAGTGGGTTTGAACTTAAACAGCATTCAACTTAATATAGACTGAAAAGGCTATATATAATCCAGGGGGTCACCAGAAACCCAAAGCACTAATACACATGCAAAAGATAAAGGGAAAGAAATCCAAGAATATCATTAAAGAAAACGAGCAAACCATGAGAGAGAGAGCAAGAGAAGAAAGGATCAGAGAAAAACTACACAAAAAACTCTGAAACAAGTAACAAAACATCAATAAATACATGTCTAATGATAATTAGTTTGAATGTAAATGGACGAAATGCTCCAAGCAAAAGAGCATGACAGAGTTTGTATATATGTATAAAAGATTTCACACCTAAAGACACCTGCAGATGGAAATTAAGAGATGGAGAAACATTAATCATGCAAGTGGATGTCAAAAGAAGTCAGAGTAGCAATCCTTATATCAGACCAAATAGAGTTTTTTAAAATTGAAATTGAATTAGCCAACATAGAGTACACCAGTAGTTTCAAATGTAGCGTTCCACAATTCATCAGTTGTGTATAACACCCAGTGTTCATCACATCCCATGCATTCCTTAATGCCCATCACACAGTTACCCCATCTCCCCAGCCACCTTTCCTCCAGCAACCCTCAGTTGGTTTCCAATAGTTAGGAACCTGTCATGGATTTTCTTCCTCTCTGGTTTCTTCGCATTCATTTTCCCTCCCTTCCCCTATGATCCTCTGTGCTGTTCCTTCTATTCCACCTATGAGTAAAACCATATAATAATTGTTTTTCTCTGACTGACTTATTTTGCTCAGCATAATACCCTCCAGTGCCATCCACATCGATATGCTCAATATTGATCCTTTCTGATGGCTGAGTCATATTCCATTGTATATGTATATACCATGTTTTCTTTATCCATTTATCTGTCGATGGATGTCTTGGTTCCTTCCACGGTTTGGCTATTGTGGACAATGTTGCTCTAAACATTCGGGGTGCCGTTGCCCCTTCAGATCACTACATTTGTAGCTTTGGGGTAAATAAAATTGCTGGGTTGTAAGGGAGCTCTGTTTTAAGTTCTTGAGGAACCTCCATATTGTTTTCCAAAGTGGCTGTACCAGTTTTCATTCCCACTTAGAAGTGTAAGAGAGTTCCCCTTTCTCCTCACCAACATTTGTTATTTCTTCGCTTGTTAATTTTGGCACTTCTGACTGGTGTGAAGTGGTATCTCATTGTCATTTGGATTTCTTTTTCCCCATGCCAAGTGATGTTGAGCAGTTTGTCCTATGTCTGTTGGCCATTTGTGTGTCTTCTTTGGAGAAATATCTGTTCATATCTTCTGCCCATTTCTTGACTCACTTATTTGTTTTTTGGATGTTGAGTTTGGGTGTTGAAAGGTAGTAAAGCGTACGGCACATTCATGATGCTTCCACAACCACTTTTGGAAATGCTTCTCTCTCAAGGATACCTGAATATGTTAGTGGAGAGTTGCCGTATACGCAGACTTGCTTTTCCCAGGTGAGTGCATGGCACATTCCTTATTCCCTCACGCACGCGCGCGCGCGCACACACACACACACACACACACACACACACACACACACAGAGTTGAACATGTTTCTGTCTCGTCAGGAAAGAAGGTGTTCGTTGAGAGACGGTTTCTCGCCGATGCTTTTGGGTTCTTGCTTTTATTTCCCCCCGGAGAGTGAAGTGTAGGCGCTTTTTCCGTAGGCTTCCGTACACACCCTTGAGAAGCCTTCCGTCAGCCAGAAACAAGCCGTGAGTTGAAAGAGGCGTTCCACGCAGACCTCCTTCTCAGAGCGAAGCCTGTCACACTTTTCCTTGTGAAGTAAACTAGAGAGATACAAATACTTTATCAATGATTGCTTTAACAAAAAAGGACTAAATAACTCAATCAGAAAACATAGAGTGTAAAGAGGAAGCAAGACCCATCTCTCTGCTGCCTACCAGAGAATCACTTCAGACCTAAAAATAAAAGCAGATTGGAAGTAATGGGAAACAAAACCATTTATCATGCAAATGGAAGTGAAAAGAAAGTTGGAGTCGTAATATTTTTATGAGACAAAATAAACTGAATTGTGGGGAAGATGGCAGAGTAGAAGGACCCTAAACTCACCTCCTCCCACAGATACAACTAGATCACACTCACACCAGAGTCACCCAGAAATGGACCTTCAATTTCCCAACAAAACTCTACAACTAAATGGAGAGAGGAAATCACATCAAAGATGGTAGGAAGGACAAGGACTCTGTAGGAATCTAAACCCCATATTTCTGACCACCAGAGGGAGGGAACCACAGTCACAGAGGGGCCAGAAACAAACTACTACACCGGGGAGCCTCTAAAGCGTAGAGACATCCTCATAGCTTATGGCTTTGAAAATCAGAAGGGATGAAATTTGTGAGTGTCTACAACCAGCAGACTTAAAGCTTGGAACTTTTAAAAATCAGCTGTCTCAGCTCTGAGAGAGCACAGAAGGTGATAGGAAGCTGAGATCTGTCCTTAAAGAGAAAGCAGAGCAAACAGTCTGGAGAAGCTTGGGTGAAGCAGGTTGAAAGGTGCTTGAGGACTAAACAAGGGAGACATAGTTCCTGAACTCAGAGTTTGCTAAGGGACTTGTCCAGGAACAAAGGAGCTGGCAGGTGCCATTTCCCTCTACGGCCCCTCATTGTAAACAGACACCTACCTGCAAGACCAGGCACAATCTAGCAATCACTAACTTGCATAAACCATGGCCCATCCCCACACCTACCAGACCTGCTTCAGTCCCAGTGCTGTGGATACCCTCCCTGATAAGACCCACACAATCCTTGAGAACAATATGTCTCCCCATCACCTACACAACACGCATGCGTCTTGTTAAAACAGCACACCCCATGTGTTGTGCACAATGACACAGTCCAGATCCAGTCTCTGTTGTTGCTATGCATTACCTTCAGAGGAGAACCAGCATCACCACGTTAAAAATGTATGTACTGCCCAGTATTTTCAAGAACAAGCAATATATCTGACCTTCCTAACAGAGAGATATTCTCTGAGAAGTAGGCCAAATGAGCAGACAGAGGACTATGTCCTAAACGAAAGAAGAGGACAAAGCCACAGCAAGAGACCTAAACAAAATGGATATAAGGAACATGCCTGAGAGAAAATTTAAGATAACAATTATAAAGATACTCACTGGGGAAATGAATAGAGGGAGGACATCAGAAGGGGGAACATCATTGAGACTCTTAACAAAGAGATATGAAAGAAATAATCAGAGATGTGGAACACAATAAATGTAATTAAGAATATACTAGATAGAATAATTAGCAGGATGGACGAAGCAGAGGAACAAATTAATGAACTAGAAGACAGTAATGGAAAGTAATCAAGCGGAAAAAATGAGAGGAAAAAGAAGTATGCAAAAATGAGAAGAGACTTAGGGAATTCAGTGACTCCATCCAGTGTAACAACACCCACATTAGAGGGATCCCAGAAGGTGAAAAGGGGGAAAAGGGGACAGAAAATCTATTTGACCAAAGAAGAGCTGAAAACTTAACCTAATCTGGTGAAGGAAACCTATACAAATCCATAAGGCATAGAGATCCCCGCCCACAAAAGCAACCGAAGGAGGTCGACATGAAGACACATAGTAATCCAAATGGGAAAAGGTAGTGATAAAGAAGAAACATTTAAAGCAGCAAGATAAAAGAAGACAGTTAACATGCAAGGGAAAGCCCATAAAGCTATCAGCTGAGTTTTCAGCAGAAACTATGCAGGACAGAAGAAAGTGGCGTTAAATATTCAAAGTGCTGAATGAGAAAAACCTGCAGCAAGGAATAATTTATCCAGCAAGCCTATCCTTCAGAAAAGAAGGGGAGAAAAAGAGTTTCTTAGCCACACAAACTAAAAGAGTTCATGACCACTAAATTAACTACAAAAAATATTGAAGGGGACACTATGAGTGGGAAAAAATCGTAAGTGAGAGTAGGACAATAATGAATCAAGGAAGCAGTAAAATTAAGTATTTCTGTAAAAATCAGTTAAGGGATTCACAAAATAAAAGTATGTAAAATAGGAAAACATATACCCTAACACATGAGGAGGAGTCAACAGTGGGTTTGAACTTAAACAGCATTCAACTTAATATAGACTGAAAAGGCTATATATAATCCAGGGGGTCACCAGAAACCCAAAGCACTAATACACATGCAAAAGATAAAGGGAAAGAAATCCAAGAATATCATTAAAGAAAACGAGCAAACCATGAGAGAGAGAGCAAGAGAAGAAAGGATCAGAGAAAAACTACACAAAAAACTCTGAAACAAGTAACAAAACATCAATAAATACATGTCTAATGATAATTAGTTTGAATGTAAATGGACGAAATGCTCCAAGCAAAAGAGCATGACAGAGTTTGTATATATGTATAAAAGATTTCACACCTAAAGACACCTGCAGATGGAAATTAAGAGATGGAGAAACATTAATCATGCAAGTGGATGTCAAAAGAAGTCAGAGTAGCAATCCTTATATCAGACCAAATAGAGTTTTTTAAAATTGAAATTGAATTAGCCAACATAGAGTACACCAGTAGTTTCAAATGTAGCGTTCCACAATTCATCAGTTGTGTATAACACCCAGTGTTCATCACATCCCATGCATTCCTTAATGCCCATCACACAGTTACCCCATCTCCCCAGCCACCTTTCCTCCAGCAACCCTCAGTTGGTTTCCAATAGTTAGGAACCTGTCATGGATTTTCTTCCTCTCTGGTTTCTTCGCATTCATTTTCCCTCCCTTCCCCTATGATCCTCTGTGCTGTTCCTTCTATTCCACCTATGAGTAAAACCATATAATAATTGTTTTTCTCTGACTGACTTATTTTGCTCAGCATAATACCCTCCAGTGCCATCCACATCGATATGCTCAATATTGATCCTTTCTGATGGCTGAGTCACATTCCATTGTATATGTATATACCATGTTTTCTTTATCCATTTATCTGTCGATGGATGTCTTGGTTCCTTCCACGGTTTGGCTATTGTGGACAATGTTGCTCTAAACATTCGGGGTGCCGTTGCCCCTTCAGATCACTACATTTGTAGCTTTGGGGTAAATAAAATTGCTGGGTTGTAAGGGAGCTCTGTTTTAAGTTCTTGAGGAACCTCCATATTGTTTTCCAAAGTGGCTGTACCAGTTTTCATTCCCACTTAGAAGTGTAAGAGAGTTCCCCTTTCTCCTCACCAACATTTGTTATTTCTTCGCTTGTTAATTTTGGCACTTCTGACTGGTGTGAAGTGGTATCTCATTGTCATTTGGATTTCTTTTTCCCCATGCCAAGTGATGTTGAGCAGTTTGTCCTATGTCTGTTGGCCATTTGTGTGTCTTCTTTGGAGAAATATCTGTTCATATCTTCTGCCCATTTCTTGACTCACTTATTTGTTTTTTGGATGTTGAGTTTGGGTGTTGAAAGGTAGTAAAGCGTACGGCACATTCATGATGCTTCCACAACCACTTTTGGAAATGCTTCTCTCTCAAGGATACCTGAATATGTTAGTGGAGAGTTGCCGTATACGCAGACTTGCTTTTCCCAGGTGAGTGCATGGCACATTCCTTATTCCCTCACGCGCGCGCGCGCGCGCACACACACACACACACACACACACACACACACACAGAGTTGAACATGTTTCTGTCTCGTCAGGAAAGAAGGTGTTCGTTGAGAGACGGTTTCTCGCCGATGCTTTTGGGTTCTTGCTTTTATTTCCCCCCGGAGAGTGAAGTGTAGGCGCTTTTTCCGTAGGCTTCCGTACACACCCTTGAGAAGCCTTCCGTCAGCCAGAAACAAGCCGTGAGTTGAAAGAGGCGTTCCACGCAGACCTCCTTCTCAGAGCGAAGCCTGTCACACTTTTCCTTGTGAAGTAAACTAGAGAGATACAAATACTTTATCAATGATTGCTTTAACAAAAAAGGACTAAATAACTCAATCAGAAAACATAGAGTGTAAAGAGGAAGCAAGACCCATCTCTCTGCTGCCTACCAGAGAATCACTTCAGACCTAAAAATAAAAGCAGATTGGAAGTAATGGGAAACAAAACCATTTATCATGCAAATGGAAGTGAAAAGAAAGTTGGAGTCGTAATATTTTTATGAGACAAAATAAACTGAATTGTGGGGAAGATGGCAGAGTAGAAGGACCCTAAACTCACCTCCTCCCACAGATACAACTAGATCACACTCACACCAGAGTCACCCAGAAATGGACCTTCAATTTCCCAACAAAACTCTACAACTAAATGGAGAGAGGAAATCACATCAAAGATGGTAGGAAGGACAAGGACTCTGTAGGAATCTAAACCCCATATTTCTGACCACCAGAGGGAGGGAACCACAGTCACAGAGGGGCCAGAAACAAACTACTACACCGGGGAGCCTCTAAAGCGTAGAGACATCCTCATAGCTTATGGCTTTGAAAATCAGAAGGGATGAAATTTGTGAGTGTCTACAACCAGCAGACTTAAAGCTTGGAACTTTTAAAAATCAGCTGTCTCAGCTCTGAGAGAGCACAGAAGGTGATAGGAAGCTGAGATCTGTCCTTAAAGAGAAAGCAGAGCAAACAGTCTGGAGAAGCTTGGGTGAAGCAGGTTGAAAGGTGCTTGAGGACTAAACAAGGGAGACATAGTTCCTGAACTCAGAGTTTGCTAAGGGACTTGTCCAGGAACAAAGGAGCTGGCAGGTGCCATTTCCCTCTACGGCCCCTCATTGTAAACAGACACCTACCTGCAAGACCAGGCACAATCTAGCAATCACTAACTTGCATAAACCATGGCCCATCCCCACACCTACCAGACCTGCTTCAGTCCCAGTGCTGTGGATACCCTCCCTGATAAGACCCACACAATCCTTGAGAACAATATGTCTCCCCATCACCTACACAACACGCATGCGTCTTGTTAAAACAGCACACCCCATGTGTTGTGCACAATGACACAGTCCAGATCCAGTCTCTGTTGTTGCTATGCATTACCTTCAGAGGAGAACCAGCATCACCACGTTAAAAATGTATGTACTGCCCAGTATTTTCAAGAACAAGCAATATATCTGACCTTCCTAACAGAGAGATATTCTCTGAGAAGTAGGCCAAATGAGCAGACAGAGGACTATGTCCTAAACGAAAGAAGAGGACAAAGCCACAGCAAGAGACCTAAACAAAATGGATATAAGGAACATGCCTGAGAGAAAATTTAAGATAACAATTATAAAGATACTCACTGGGGAAATGAATAGAGGGAGGACATCAGAAGGGGGAACATCATTGAGACTCTTAACAAAGAGATATGAAAGAAATAATCAGAGATGTGGAACACAATAAATGTAATTAAGAATATACTAGATAGAATAATTAGCAGGATGGACGAAGCAGAGGAACAAATTAATGAACTAGAAGACAGTAATGGAAAGTAATCAAGCGGAAAAAATGAGAGGAAAAAGAAGTATGCAAAAATGAGAAGAGACTTAGGGAATTCAGTGACTCCATCCAGTGTAACAACACCCACATTAGAGGGATCCCAGAAGGTGAAAAGGGGGAAAAGGGGACAGAAAATCTATTTGACCAAAGAAGAGCTGAAAACTTAACCTAATCTGGTGAAGGAAACCTATACAAATCCATAAGGCATAGAGATCCCCGCCCACAAAAGCAACCGAAGGAGGTCGACATGAAGACACATAGTAATCCAAATGGGAAAAGGTAGTGATAAAGAAGAAACATTTAAAGCAGCAAGATAAAAGAAGACAGTTAACATGCAAGGGAAAGCCCATAAAGCTATCAGCTGAGTTTTCAGCAGAAACTATGCAGGACAGAAGAAAGTGGCGTTAAATATTCAAAGTGCTGAATGAGAAAAACCTGCAGCAAGGAATAATTTATCCAGCAAGCCTATCCTTCAGAAAAGAAGGGGAGAAAAAGAGTTTCTTAGCCACACAAACTAAAAGAGTTCATGACCACTAAATTAACTACAAAAAATATTGAAGGGGACACTATGAGTGGGAAAAAATCGTAAGTGAGAGTAGGACAATAATGAATCAAGGAAGCAGTAAAATTAAGTATTTCTGTAAAAATCAGTTAAGGGATTCACAAAATAAAAGTATGTAAAATAGGAAAACATATACCCTAACACATGAGGAGGAGTCAACAGTGGGTTTGAACTTAAACAGCATTCAACTTAATATAGACTGAAAAGGCTATATATAATCCAGGGGGTCACCAGAAACCCAAAGCACTAATACACATGCAAAAGATAAAGGGAAAGAAATCCAAGAATATCATTAAAGAAAACGAGCAAACCATGAGAGAGAGAGCAAGAGAAGAAAGGATCAGAGAAAAACTACACAAAAAACTCTGAAACAAGTAACAAAACATCAATAAATACATGTCTAATGATAATTAGTTTGAATGTAAATGGACGAAATGCTCCAAGCAAAAGAGCATGACAGAGTTTGTATATATGTATAAAAGATTTCACACCTAAAGACACCTGCAGATGGAAATTAAGAGATGGAGAAACATTAATCATGCAAGTGGATGTCAAAAGAAGTCAGAGTAGCAATCCTTATATCAGACCAAATAGAGTTTTTTAAAATTGAAATTGAATTAGCCAACATAGAGTACACCAGTAGTTTCAAATGTAGCGTTCCACAATTCATCAGTTGTGTATAACACCCAGTGTTCATCACATCCCATGCATTCCTTAATGCCCATCACACAGTTACCCCATCTCCCCAGCCACCTTTCCTCCAGCAACCCTCAGTTGGTTTCCAATAGTTAGGAACCTGTCATGGATTTTCTTCCTCTCTGGTTTCTTCGCATTCATTTTCCCTCCCTTCCCCTATGATCCTCTGTGCTGTTCCTTCTATTCCACCTATGAGTAAAACCATATAATAATTGTTTTTCTCTGACTGACTTATTTTGCTCAGCATAATACCCTCCAGTGCCATCCACATCGATATGCTCAATATTGATCCTTTCTGATGGCTGAGTCACATTCCATTGTATATGTATATACCATGTTTTCTTTATCCATTTATCTGTCGATGGATGTCTTGGTTCCTTCCACGGTTTGGCTATTGTGGACAATGTTGCTCTAAACATTCGGGGTGCCGTTGCCCCTTCAGATCACTACATTTGTAGCTTTGGGGTAAATAAAATTGCTGGGTTGTAAGGGAGCTCTGTTTTAAGTTCTTGAGGAACCTCCATATTGTTTTCCAAAGTGGCTGTACCAGTTTTCATTCCCACTTAGAAGTGTAAGAGAGTTCCCCTTTCTCCTCACCAACATTTGTTATTTCTTCGCTTGTTAATTTTGGCACTTCTGACTGGTGTGAAGTGGTATCTCATTGTCATTTGGATTTCTTTTTCCCCATGCCAAGTGATGTTGAGCAGTTTGTCCTATGTCTGTTGGCCATTTGTGTGTCTTCTTTGGAGAAATATCTGTTCATATCTTCTGCCCATTTCTTGACTCACTTATTTGTTTTTTGGATGTTGAGTTTGGGTGTTGAAAGGTAGTAAAGCGTACGGCACATTCATGATGCTTCCACAACCACTTTTGGAAATGCTTCTCTCTCAAGGATACCTGAATATGTTAGTGGAGAGTTGCCGTATACGCAGACTTGCTTTTCCCAGGTGAGTGCATGGCACATTCCTTATTCCCTCACGCGCGCGCGCGCGCGCACACACACACACACACACACACACACACACACACAGAGTTGAACATGTTTCTGTCTCGTCAGGAAAGAAGGTGTTCGTTGAGAGACGGTTTCTCGCCGATGCTTTTGGGTTCTTGCTTTTATTTCCCCCCGGAGAGTGAAGTGTAGGCGCTTTTTCCGTAGGCTTCCGTACACACCCTTGAGAAGCCTTCCGTCAGCCAGAAACAAGCCGTGAGTTGAAAGAGGCGTTCCACGCAGACCTCCTTCTCAGAGCGAAGCCTGTCACACTTTTCCTTGTGAAGTAAACTAGAGAGATACAAATACTTTATCAATGATTGCTTTAACAAAAAAGGACTAAATAACTCAATCAGAAAACATAGAGTGTAAAGAGGAAGCAAGACCCATCTCTCTGCTGCCTACCAGAGAATCACTTCAGACCTAAAAATAAAAGCAGATTGGAAGTAATGGGAAACAAAACCATTTATCATGCAAATGGAAGTGAAAAGAAAGTTGGAGTCGTAATATTTTTATGAGACAAAATAAACTGAATTGTGGGGAAGATGGCAGAGTAGAAGGACCCTAAACTCACCTCCTCCCACAGATACAACTAGATCACACTCACACCAGAGTCACCCAGAAATGGACCTTCAATTTCCCAACAAAACTCTACAACTAAATGGAGAGAGGAAATCACATCAAAGATGGTAGGAAGGACAAGGACTCTGTAGGAATCTAAACCCCATATTTCTGACCACCAGAGGGAGGGAACCACAGTCACAGAGGGGCCAGAAACAAACTACTACACCGGGGAGCCTCTAAAGCGTAGAGACATCCTCATAGCTTATGGCTTTGAAAATCAGAAGGGATGAAATTTGTGAGTGTCTACAACCAGCAGACTTAAAGCTTGGAACTTTTAAAAATCAGCTGTCTCAGCTCTGAGAGAGCACAGAAGGTGATAGGAAGCTGAGATCTGTCCTTAAAGAGAAAGCAGAGCAAACAGTCTGGAGAAGCTTGGGTGAAGCAGGTTGAAAGGTGCTTGAGGACTAAACAAGGGAGACATAGTTCCTGAACTCAGAGTTTGCTAAGGGACTTGTCCAGGAACAAAGGAGCTGGCAGGTGCCATTTCCCTCTACGGCCCCTCATTGTAAACAGACACCTACCTGCAAGACCAGGCACAATCTAGCAATCACTAACTTGCATAAACCATGGCCCATCCCCACACCTACCAGACCTGCTTCAGTCCCAGTGCTGTGGATACCCTCCCTGATAAGACCCACACAATCCTTGAGAACAATATGTCTCCCCATCACCTACACAACACGCATGCGTCTTGTTAAAACAGCACACCCCATGTGTTGTGCACAATGACACAGTCCAGATCCAGTCTCTGTTGTTGCTATGCATTACCTTCAGAGGAGAACCAGCATCACCACGTTAAAAATGTATGTACTGCCCAGTATTTTCAAGAACAAGCAATATATCTGACCTTCCTAACAGAGAGATATTCTCTGAGAAGTAGGCCAAATGAGCAGACAGAGGACTATGTCCTAAACGAAAGAAGAGGACAAAGCCACAGCAAGAGACCTAAACAAAATGGATATAAGGAACATGCCTGAGAGAAAATTTAAGATAACAATTATAAAGATACTCACTGGGGAAATGAATAGAGGGAGGACATCAGAAGGGGGAACATCATTGAGACTCTTAACAAAGAGATATGAAAGAAATAATCAGAGATGTGGAACACAATAAATGTAATTAAGAATATACTAGATAGAATAATTAGCAGGATGGACGAAGCAGAGGAACAAATTAATGAACTAGAAGACAGTAATGGAAAGTAATCGAGCGGAAAAAATGAGAGGAAAAAGAAGTATGCAAAAATGAGAAGAGACTTAGGGAATTCAGTGACTCCATCCAGTGTAACAACACCCACATTAGAGGGATCCCAGAAGGTGAAAAGGGGGAAAAGGGGGCAGAAAATCTATTTGAGCAAAGAAGAGCTGAAAACTTAACCTAATCTGGTGAAGGAAACCTATACAAATCCATAAGGCATAGAGATCCCCGCCCACAAAAGCAACCGAAGGAGGTCGACATGAAGACACATAGTAATCCAAATGGGAAAAGGTAGTGATAAAGAAGAAACATTTAAAGCAGCAAGATAAAAGAAGACAGTTAACATGCAAGGGAAAGCCCATAAAGCTATCAGCTGAGTTTTCAGCAGAAACTATGCAGGACAGAAGAAAGTGGCGTTAAATATTCAAAGTGCTGAATGAGAAAAACCTGCAGCAAGGAATAATTTATCCAGCAAGCCTATCCTTCAGAAAAGAAGGGGAGAAAAAGAGTTTCTTAGCCACACAAACTAAAAGAGTTCATGACCACTAAATTAACTACAAAAAATATTGAAGGGGACACTATGAGTGGGAAAAAATCGTAAGTGAGAGTAGGACAATAATGAATCAAGGAAGCAGTAAAATTAAGTATTTCTGTAAAAATCAGTTAAGGGATTCACAAAATAAAAGTATGTAAAATATGAAAACATATACCCTAACACATGAGGAGGAGTCAACAGTGGGTTTGAACTTAAACAGCATTCAACTTAATATAGACTGAAAAGGCTATATATAATCCAGGGGGTCACCAGAAACCCAAAGCACTAATACACATGCAAAAGATAAAGGGAAAGAAATCCAAGAATATCATTAAAGAAAACGAGCAAACCATGAGAGAGAGAGCAAGAGAAGAAAGGATCAGAGAAAAACTACACAAAAAACTCTGAAACAAGTAACAAAACATCAATAAATACATGTCTAATGATAATTAGTTTGAATGTAAATGGACGAAATGCTCCAAGCAAAAGAGCATGACAGAGTTTGTATATATGTATAAAAGATTTCACACCTAAAGACACCTGCAGATGGAAATTAAGAGATGGAGAAACATTAATCATGCAAGTGGATGTCAAAAGAAGTCAGAGTAGCAATCCTTATATCAGACCAAATAGAGTTTTTTAAAATTGAAATTGAATTAGCCAACATAGAGTACACCAGTAGTTTCAAATGTAGCGTTCCACAATTCATCAGTTGTGTATAACACCCAGTGTTCATCACATCCCATGCATTCCTTAATGCCCATCACACAGTTACCCCATCTCCCCAGCCACCTTTCCTCCAGCAACCCTCAGTTGGTTTCCAATAGTTAGGAACCTGTCATGGATTTTCTTCCTCTCTGGTTTCTTCGCATTCATTTTCCCTCCCTTCCCCTATGATCCTCTGTGCTGTTCCTTCTATTCCACCTATGAGTAAAACCATATAATAATTGTTTTTCTCTGACTGACTTATTTTGCTCAGCATAATACCCTCCAGTGCCATCCACATCGATATGCTCAATATTGATCCTTTCTGATGGCTGAGTCACATTCCATTGTATATGTATATACCATGTTTTCTTTATCCATTTATCTGTCGATGGATGTCTTGGTTCCTTCCACGGTTTGGCTATTGTGGACAATGTTGCTCTAAACATTCGGGGTGCCGTTGCCCCTTCAGATCACTACATTTGTAGCTTTGGGGTAAATAAAATTGCTGGGTTGTAAGGGAGCTCTGTTTTAAGTTCTTGAGGAACCTCCATATTGTTTTCCAAAGTGGCTGTACCAGTTTTCATTCCCACTTAGAAGTGTAAGAGAGTTCCCCTTTCTCCTCACCAACATTTGTTATTTCTTCGCTTGTTAATTTTGGCACTTCTGACTGGTGTGAAGTGGTATCTCATTGTCATTTGGATTTCTTTTTCCCCATGCCAAGTGATGTTGAGCAGTTTGTCCTATGTCTGTTGGCCATTTGTGTGTCTTCTTTGGAGAAATATCTGTTCATATCTTCTGCCCATTTCTTGACTCACTTATTTGTTTTTTGGATGTTGAGTTTGGGTGTTGAAAGGTAGTAAAGCGTACGGCACATTCATGATGCTTCCACAACCACTTTTGGAAATGCTTCTCTCTCAAGGATACCTGAATATGTTAGTGGAGAGTTGCCGTATACGCAGACTTGCTTTTCCCAGGTGAGTGCATGGCACATTCCTTATTCCCTCACGCGCGCGCGCGCGCGCGCACACACACACACACACACACACACACACACACAGAGTTGAACATGTTTCTGTCTCGTCAGGAAAGAAGGTGTTCGTTGAGAGACGGTTTCTCGCCGATGCTTTTGGGTTCTTGCTTTTATTTCCCCCCGGAGAGTGAAGTGTAGGCGCTTTTTCCGTAGGCTTCCGTACACACCCTTGAGAAGCCTTCCGTCAGCCAGAAACAAGCCGTGAGTTGAAAGAGGCGTTCCACGCAGACCTCCTTCTCAGAGCGAAGCCTGTCACACTTTTCCTTGTGAAGTAAACTAGAGAGATACAAATACTTTATCAATGATTGCTTTAACAAAAAAGGACTAAATAACTCAATCAGAAAACATAGAGTGTAAAGAGGAAGCAAGACCCATCTCTCTGCTGCCTACCAGAGAATCACTTCAGACCTAAAAATAAAAGCAGATTGGAAGTAATGGGAAACAAAACCATTTATCATGCAAATGGAAGTGAAAAGAAAGTTGGAGTCGTAATATTTTTATGAGACAAAATAAACTGAATTGTGGGGAAGATGGCAGAGTAGAAGGACCCTAAACTCACCTCCTCCCACAGATACAACTAGATCACACTCACACCAGAGTCACCCAGAAATGGACCTTCAATTTCCCAACAAAACTCTACAACTAAATGGAGAGAGGAAATCACATCAAAGATGGTAGGAAGGACAAGGACTCTGTAGGAATCTAAACCCCATATTTCTGACCACCAGAGGGAGGGAACCACAGTCACAGAGGGGCCAGAAACAAACTACTACACCGGGGAGCCTCTAAAGCGTAGAGACATCCTCATAGCTTATGGCTTTGAAAATCAGAAGGGATGAAATTTGTGAGTGTCTACAACCAGCAGACTTAAAGCTTGGAACTTTTAAAAATCAGCTGTCTCAGCTCTGAGAGAGCACAGAAGGTGATAGGAAGCTGAGATCTGTCCTTAAAGAGAAAGCAGAGCAAACAGTCTGGAGAAGCTTGGGTGAAGCAGGTTGAAAGGTGCTTGAGGACTAAACAAGGGAGACATAGTTCCTGAACTCAGAGTTTGCTAAGGGACTTGTCCAGGAACAAAGGAGCTGGCAGGTGCCATTTCCCTCTACGGCCCCTCATTGTAAACAGACACCTACCTGCAAGACCAGGCACAATCTAGCAATCACTAACTTGCATAAACCATGGCCCATCCCCACACCTACCAGACCTGCTTCAGTCCCAGTGCTGTGGATACCCTCCCTGATAAGACCCACACAATCCTTGAGAACAATATGTCTCCCCATCACCTACACAACACGCATGCGTCTTGTTAAAACAGCACACCCCATGTGTTGTGCACAATGACACAGTCCAGATCCAGTCTCTGTTGTTGCTATGCATTACCTTCAGAGGAGAACCAGCATCACCACGTTAAAAATGTATGTACTGCCCAGTATTTTCAAGAACAAGCAATATATCTGACCTTCCTAACAGAGAGATATTCTCTGAGAAGTAGGCCAAATGAGCAGACAGAGGACTATGTCCTAAACGAAAGAAGAGGACAAAGCCACAGCAAGAGACCTAAACAAAATGGATATAAGGAACATGCCTGAGAGAAAATTTAAGATAACAATTATAAAGATACTCACTGGGGAAATGAATAGAGGGAGGACATCAGAAGGGGGAACATCATTGAGACTCTTAACAAAGAGATATGAAAGAAATAATCAGAGATGTGGAACACAATAAATGTAATTAAGAATATACTAGATAGAATAATTAGCAGGATGGACGAAGCAGAGGAACAAATTAATGAACTAGAAGACAGTAATGGAAAGTAATCAAGCGGAAAAAATGAGAGGAAAAAGAAGTATGCAAAAATGAGAAGAGACTTAGGGAATTCAGTGACTCCATCCAGTGTAACAACACCCACATTAGAGGGATCCCAGAAGGTGAAAAGGGGGAAAAGGGGACAGAAAATCTATTTGACCAAAGAAGAGCTGAAAACTTAACCTAATCTGGTGAAGGAAACCTATACAAATCCATAAGGCATAGAGATCCCCGCCCACAAAAGCAACCGAAGGAGGTCGACATGAAGACACATAGTAATCCAAATGGGAAAAGGTAGTGATAAAGAAGAAACATTTAAAGCAGCAAGATAAAAGAAGACAGTTAACATGCAAGGGAAAGCCCATAAAGCTATCAGCTGAGTTTTCAGCAGAAACTATGCAGGACAGAAGAAAGTGGCGTTAAATATTCAAAGTGCTGAATGAGAAAAACCTGCAGCAAGGAATAATTTATCCAGCAAGCCTATCCTTCAGAAAAGAAGGGGAGAAAAAGAGTTTCTTAGCCACACAAACTAAAAGAGTTCATGACCACTAAATTAACTACAAAAAATATTGAAGGGGACACTATGAGTGGGAAAAAATCGTAAGTGAGAGTAGGACAATAATGAATCAAGGAAGCAGTAAAATTAAGTATTTCTGTAAAAATCAGTTAAGGGATTCACAAAATAAAAGTATGTAAAATAGGAAAACATATACCCTAACACATGAGGAGGAGTCAACAGTGGGTTTGAACTTAAACAGCATTCAACTTAATATAGACTGAAAAGGCTATATATAATCCAGGGGGTCACCAGAAACCCAAAGCACTAATACACATGCAAAAGATAAAGGGAAAGAAATCCAAGAATATCATTAAAGAAAACGAGCAAACCATGAGAGAGAGAGCAAGAGAAGAAAGGATCAGAGAAAAACTACACAAAAAACTCTGAAACAAGTAACAAAACATCAATAAATACATGTCTAATGATAATTAGTTTGAATGTAAATGGACGAAATGCTCCAAGCAAAAGAGCATGACAGAGTTTGTATATATGTATAAAAGATTTCACACCTAAAGACACCTGCAGATGGAAATTAAGAGATGGAGAAACATTAATCATGCAAGTGGATGTCAAAAGAAGTCAGAGTAGCAATCCTTATATCAGACCAAATAGAGTTTTTTAAAATTGAAATTGAATTAGCCAACATAGAGTACACCAGTAGTTTCAAATGTAGCGTTCCACAATTCATCAGTTGTGTATAACACCCAGTGTTCATCACATCCCATGCATTCCTTAATGCCCATCACACAGTTACCCCATCTCCCCAGCCACCTTTCCTCCAGCAACCCTCAGTTGGTTTCCAATAGTTAGGAACCTGTCATGGATTTTCTTCCTCTCTGGTTTCTTCGCATTCATTTTCCCTCCCTTCCCCTATGATCCTCTGTGCTGTTCCTTCTATTCCACCTATGAGTAAAACCATATAATAATTGTTTTTCTCTGACTGACTTATTTTGCTCAGCATAATACCCTCCAGTGCCATCCACATCGATATGCTCAATATTGATCCTTTCTGATGGCTGAGTCACATTCCATTGTATATGTATATACCATGTTTTCTTTATCCATTTATCTGTCGATGGATGTCTTGGTTCCTTCCACGGTTTGGCTATTGTGGACAATGTTGCTCTAAACATTCGGGGTGCCGTTGCCCCTTCAGATCACTACATTTGTAGCTTTGGGGTAAATAAAATTGCTGGGTTGTAAGGGAGCTCTGTTTTAAGTTCTTGAGGAACCTCCATATTGTTTTCCAAAGTGGCTGTACCAGTTTTCATTCCCACTTAGAAGTGTAAGAGAGTTCCCCTTTCTCCTCACCAACATTTGTTATTTCTTCGCTTGTTAATTTTGGCACTTCTGACTGGTGTGAAGTGGTATCTCATTGTCATTTGGATTTCTTTTTCCCCATGCCAAGTGATGTTGAGCAGTTTGTCCTATGTCTGTTGGCCATTTGTGTGTCTTCTTTGGAGAAATATCTGTTCATATCTTCTGCCCATTTCTTGACTCACTTATTTGTTTTTTGGATGTTGAGTTTGGGTGTTGAAAGGTAGTAAAGCGTACGGCACATTCATGATGCTTCCACAACCACTTTTGGAAATGCTTCTCTCTCAAGGATACCTGAATATGTTAGTGGAGAGTTGCCGTATACGCAGACTTGCTTTTCCCAGGTGAGTGCATGGCACATTCCTTATTCCCTCACGCGCGCGCGCGCGCGCACACACACACACACACACACACACACACACACACAGAGTTGAACATGTTTCTGTCTCGTCAGGAAAGAAGGTGTTCGTTGAGAGACGGTTTCTCGCCGATGCTTTTGGGTTCTTGCTTTTATTTCCCCCCGGAGAGTGAAGTGTAGGCGCTTTTTCCGTAGGCTTCCGTACACACCCTTGAGAAGCCTTCCGTCAGCCAGAAACAAGCCGTGAGTTGAAAGAGGCGTTCCACGCAGACCTCCTTCTCAGAGCGAAGCCTGTCACACTTTTCCTTGTGAAGTAAACTAGAGAGATACAAATACTTTATCAATGATTGCTTTAACAAAAAAGGACTAAATAACTCAATCAGAAAACATAGAGTGTAAAGAGGAAGCAAGACCCATCTCTCTGCTGCCTACCAGAGAATCACTTCAGACCTAAAAATAAAAGCAGATTGGAAGTAATGGGAAACAAAACCATTTATCATGCAAATGGAAGTGAAAAGAAAGTTGGAGTCGTAATATTTTTATGAGACAAAATAAACTGAATTGTGGGGAAGATGGCAGAGTAGAAGGACCCTAAACTCACCTCCTCCCACAGATACAACTAGATCACACTCACACCAGAGTCACCCAGAAATGGACCTTCAATTTCCCAACAAAACTCTACAACTAAATGGAGAGAGGAAATCACATCAAAGATGGTAGGAAGGACAAGGACTCTGTAGGAATCTAAACCCCATATTTCTGACCACCAGAGGGAGGGAACCACAGTCACAGAGGGGCCAGAAACAAACTACTACACCGGGGAGCCTCTAAAGCGTAGAGACATCCTCATAGCTTATGGCTTTGAAAATCAGAAGGGATGAAATTTGTGAGTGTCTACAACCAGCAGACTTAAAGCTTGGAACTTTTAAAAATCAGCTGTCTCAGCTCTGAGAGAGCACAGAAGGTGATAGGAAGCTGAGATCTGTCCTTAAAGAGAAAGCAGAGCAAACAGTCTGGAGAAGCTTGGGTGAAGCAGGTTGAAAGGTGCTTGAGGACTAAACAAGGGAGACATAGTTCCTGAACTCAGAGTTTGCTAAGGGACTTGTCCAGGAACAAAGGAGCTGGCAGGTGTCATTTCCCTCTACGGCCCCTCATTGTAAACAGACACCTACCTGCAAGACCAGGCACAATCTAGCAATCACTAACTTGCATAAACCATGGCCCATCCCCACACCTACCAGACCTGCTTCAGTCCCAGTGCTGTGGATACCCTCCCTGATAAGACCCACACAATCCTTGAGAACAATATGTCTCCCCATCACCTACACAACACGCATGCGTCTTGTTAAAACAGCACACCCCATGTGTTGTGCACAATGACACAGTCCAGATCCAGTCTCTGTTGTTGCTATGCATTACCTTCAGAGGAGAACCAGCATCACCACGTTAAAAATGTATGTACTGCCCAGTATTTTCAAGAACAAGCAATATATCTGACCTTCCTAACAGAGAGATATTCTCTGAGAAGTAGGCCAAATGAGCAGACAGAGGACTATGTCCTAAACGAAAGAAGAGGACAAAGCCACAGCAAGAGACCTAAACAAAATGGATATAAGGAACATGCCTGAGAGAAAATTTAAGATAACAATTATAAAGATACTCACTGGGGAAATGAATAGAGGGAGGACATCAGAAGGGGGAACATCATTGAGACTCTTAACAAAGAGATATGAAAGAAATAATCAGAGATGTGGAACACAATAAATGTAATTAAGAATATACTAGATAGAATAATTAGCAGGATGGACGAAGCAGAGGAACAAATTAATGAACTAGAAGACAGTAATGGAAAGTAATCAAGCGGAAAAAATGAGAGGAAAAAGAAGTATGCAAAAATGAGAAGAGACTTAGGGAATTCAGTGACTCCATCCAGTGTAACAACACCCACATTAGAGGGATCCCAGAAGGTGAAAAGGGGGAAAAGGGGACAGAAAATCTATTTGACCAAAGAAGAGCTGAAAACTTAACCTAATCTGGTGAAGGAAACCTATACAAATCCATAAGGCATAGAGATCCCCGCCCACAAAAGCAACCGAAGGAGGTCGACATGAAGACACATAGTAATCCAAATGGGAAAAGGTAGTGATAAAGAAGAAACATTTAAAGCAGCAAGATAAAAGAAGACAGTTAACATGCAAGGGAAAGCCCATAAAGCTATCAGCTGAGTTTTCAGCAGAAACTATGCAGGACAGAAGAAAGTGGCGTTAAATATTCAAAGTGCTGAATGAGAAAAACCTGCAGCAAGGAATAATTTATCCAGCAAGCCTATCCTTCAGAAAAGAAGGGGAGAAAAAGAGTTTCTTAGCCACACAAACTAAAAGAGTTCATGACCACTAAATTAACTACAAAAAATATTGAAGGGGACACTATGAGTGGGAAAAAATCGTAAGTGAGAGTAGGACAATAATGAATCAAGGAAGCAGTAAAATTAAGTATTTCTGTAAAAATCAGTTAAGGGATTCACAAAATAAAAGTATGTAAAATATGAAAACATATACCCTAACACATGAGGAGGAGTCAACAGTGGGTTTGAACTTAAACAGCATTCAACTTAATATAGACTGAAAAGGCTATATATAATCCAGGGGGTCACCAGAAACCCAAAGCACTAATACACATGCAAAAGATAAAGGGAAAGAAATCCAAGAATATCATTAAAGAAAACGAGCAAACCATGAGAGAGAGAGCAAGAGAAGAAAGGATCAGAGAAAAACTACACAAAAAACTCTGAAACAAGTAACAAAACATCAATAAATACATGTCTAATGATAATTAGTTTGAATGTAAATGGACGAAATGCTCCAAGCAAAAGAGCATGACAGAGTTTGTATATATGTATAAAAGATTTCACACCTAAAGACACCTGCAGATGGAAATTAAGAGATGGAGAAACATTAATCATGCAAGTGGATGTCAAAAGAAGTCAGAGTAGCAATCCTTATATCAGACCAAATAGAGATTTTAAAATTGAAATTGAATTAGCCAACATAGAGTACACCAGTAGTTTCAAATGTAGCGTTCCACAATTCATCAGTTGTGTATAACACCCAGTGTTCATCACATCCCATGCATTCCTTAATGCCCATCACACAGTTACCCCATCTCCCCAGCCACCTTTCCTCCAGCAACCCTCAGTTGGTTTCCAATAGTTAGGAACCTGTCATGGATTTTCTTCCTCTCTGGTTTCTTCGCATTCATTTTCCCTCCCTTCCCCTATGATCCTCTGTGCTGTTCCTTCTATTCCACCTATGAGTAAAACCATATAATAATTGTTTTTCTCTGACTGACTTATTTTGCTCAGCATAATACCCTCCAGTGCCATCCACATCGATATGCTCAATATTGATCCTTTCTGATGGCTGAGTCACATTCCATTGTATATGTATATACCATGTTTTCTTTATCCATTTATCTGTCGATGGATGTCTTGGTTCCTTCCACGGTTTGGCTATTGTGGACAATGTTGCTCTAAACATTCGGGGTGCCGTTGCCCCTTCAGATCACTACATTTGTAGCTTTGGGGTAAATAAAATTGCTGGGTTGTAAGGGAGCTCTGTTTTAAGTTCTTGAGGAACCTCCATATTGTTTTCCAAAGTGGCTGTACCAGTTTTCATTCCCACTTAGAAGTGTAAGAGAGTTCCCCTTTCTCCTCACCAACATTTGTTATTTCTTCGCTTGTTAATTTTGGCACTTCTGACTGGTGTGAAGTGGTATCTCATTGTCATTTGGATTTCTTTTTCCCCATGCCAAGTGATGTTGAGCAGTTTGTCCTATGTCTGTTGGCCATTTGTGTGTCTTCTTTGGAGAAATATCTGTTCATATCTTCTGCCCATTTCTTGACTCACTTATTTGTTTTTTGGATGTTGAGTTTGGGTGTTGAAAGGTAGTAAAGCGTACGGCACATTCATGATGCTTCCACAACCACTTTTGGAAATGCTTCTCTCTCAAGGATACCTGAATATGTTAGTGGAGAGTTGCCGTATACGCAGACTTGCTTTTCCCAGGTGAGTGCATGGCACATTCCTTATTCCCTCACGCGCGCGCGCGCGCGCACACACACACACACACACACACACACACACACACAGAGTTGAACATGTTTCTGTCTCGTCAGGAAAGAAGGTGTTCGTTGAGAGACGGTTTCTCGCCGATGCTTTTGGGTTCTTGCTTTTATTTCCCCCCGGAGAGTGAAGTGTAGGCGCTTTTTCCGTAGGCTTCCGTACACACCCTTGAGAAGCCTTCCGTCAGCCAGAAACAAGCCGTGAGTTGAAAGAGGCGTTCCACGCAGACCTCCTTCTCAGAGCGAAGCCTGTCACACTTTTCCTTGTGAAGTAAACTAGAGAGATACAAATACTTTATCAATGATTGCTTTAACAAAAAAGGACTAAATAACTCAATCAGAAAACATAGAGTGTAAAGAGGAAGCAAGACCCATCTCTCTGCTGCCTACCAGAGAATCACTTCAGACCTAAAAATAAAAGCAGATTGGAAGTAATGGGAAACAAAACCATTTATCATGCAAATGGAAGTGAAAAGAAAGTTGGAGTCGTAATATTTTTATGAGACAAAATAAACTGAATTGTGGGGAAGATGGCAGAGTAGAAGGACCCTAAACTCACCTCCTCCCACAGATACAACTAGATCACACTCACACCAGAGTCACCCAGAAATGGACCTTCAATTTCCCAACAAAACTCTACAACTAAATGGAGAGAGGAAATCACACCAAAGATGGTAGGAAGGACAAGGACTCTGTAGGAATCTAAACCCCATATTTCTGACCACCAGAGGGAGGGAACCACAGTCACAGAGGGGCCAGAAACAAACTACTACACCGGGGAGCCTCTAAAGCGTAGAGACATCCTCATAGCTTATGGCTTTGAAAATCAGAAGGGATGAAATTTGTGAGTGTCTACAACCAGCAGACTTAAAGCTTGGAACTTTTAAAAATCAGCTGTCTCAGCTCTGAGAGAGCACAGAAGGTGATAGGAAGCTGAGATCTGTCCTTAAAGAGAAAGCAGAGCAAACAGTCTGGAGAAGCTTGGGTGAAGCAGGTTGAAAGGTGCTTGAGGACTAAACAAGGGAGACATAGTTCCTGAACTCAGAGTTTGCTAAGGGACTTGTCCAGGAACAAAGGAGCTGGCAGGTGCCATTTCCCTCTACGGCCCCTCATTGTAAACAGACACCTACCTGCAAGACCAGGCACAATCTAGCAATCACTAACTTGCATAAACCATGGCCCATCCCCACACCTACCACACCTGCTTCAGTCCCAGTGCTGTGGATACCCTCCCTGATAAGACCCACACAATCCTTGAGAACAATATGTCTCCCCATCACCTACACAACACGCATGCGTCTTGTTAAAACAGCACACCCCATGTGTTGTGCACAATGACACAGTCCAGATCCAGTCTCTGTTGTTGCTATGCATTACCTTCAGAGGAGAACCAGCATCACCACGTTAAAAATGTATGTACTGCCCAGTATTTTCAAGAACAAGCAATATATCTGACCTTCCTAACAGAGAGATATTCTCTGAGAAGTAGGCCAAATGAGCAGACAGAGGACTATGTCCTAAACGAAAGAAGAGGACAAAGCCACAGCAAGAGACCTAAACAAAATGGATATAAGGAACATGCCTGAGAGAAAATTTAAGATAACAATTATAAAGATACTCACTGGGGAAATGAATAGAGGGAGGACATCAGAAGGGGGAACATCATTGAGACTCTTAACAAAGAGATATGAAAGAAATAATCAGAGATGTGGAACACAATAAATGTAATTAAGAATATACTAGATAGAATAATTAGCAGGATGGACGAAGCAGAGGAACAAATTAATGAACTAGAAGACAGTAATGGAAAGTAATCAAGCGGAAAAAATGAGAGGAAAAAGAAGTATGCAAAAATGAGAAGAGACTTAGGGAATTCAGTGACTCCATCCAGTGTAACAACACCCACATTAGAGGGATCCCAGAAGGTGAAAAGGGGGAAAAGGGGACAGAAAATCTATTTGACCAAAGAAGAGCTGAAAACTTAACCTAATCTGGTGAAGGAAACCTATACAAATCCATAAGGCATAGAGATCCCCGCCCACAAAAGCAACCGAAGGAGGTCGACATGAAGACACATAGTAATCCAAATGGGAAAAGGTAGTGATAAAGAAGAAACATTTAAAGCAGCAAGATAAAAGAAGACAGTTAACATGCAAGGGAAAGCCCATAAAGCTATCAGCTGAGTTTTCAGCAGAAACTATGCAGGACAGAAGAAAGTGGCGTTAAATATTCAAAGTGCTGAATGAGAAAAACCTGCAGCAAGGAATAATTTATCCAGCAAGCCTATCCTTCAGAAAAGAAGGGGAGAAAAAGAGTTTCTTAGCCACACAAACTAAAAGAGTTCATGACCACTAAATTAACTACAAAAAATATTGAAGGGGACACTATGAGTGGGAAAAAATCGTAAGTGAGAGTAGGACAATAATGAATCAAGGAAGCAGTAAAATTAAGTATTTCTGTAAAAATCAGTTAAGGGATTCACAAAATAAAAGTATGTAAAATATGAAAACATATACCCTAACACATGAGGAGGAGTCAACAGTGGGTTTGAACTTAAACAGCATTCAACTTAATATAGACTGAAAAGGCTATATATAATCCAGGGGGTCACCAGAAACCCAAAGCACTAATACACATGCAAAAGATAAAGGGAAAGAAATCCAAGAATATCATTAAAGAAAACGAGCAAACCATGAGAGAGAGAGCAAGAGAAGAAAGGATCAGAGAAAAACTACACAAAAAACTCTGAAACAAGTAACAAAACATCAATAAATACATGTCTAATGATAATTAGTTTGAATGTAAATGGACGAAATGCTCCAAGCAAAAGAGCATGACAGAGTTTGTATATATGTATAAAAGATTTCACACCTAAAGACACCTGCAGATGGAAATTAAGAGATGGAGAAACATTAATCATGCAAGTGGATGTCAAAAGAAGTCAGAGTAGCAATCCTTATATCAGACCAAATAGAGTTTTTTAAAATTGAAATTGAATTAGCCAACATAGAGTACACCAGTAGTTTCAAATGTAGCGTTCCACAATTCATCAGTTGTGTATAACACCCAGTGTTCATCACATCCCATGCATTCCTTAATGCCCATCACACAGTTACCCCATCTCCCCAGCCACCTTTCCTCCAGCAACCCTCAGTTGGTTTCCAATAGTTAGGAACCTGTCATGGATTTTCTTCCTCTCTGGTTTCTTCGCATTCATTTTCCCTCCCTTCCCCTATGATCCTCTGTGCTGTTCCTTCTATTCCACCTATGAGTAAAACCATATAATAATTGTTTTTCTCTGACTGACTTATTTTGCTCAGCATAATACCCTCCAGTGCCATCCACATCGATATGCTCAATATTGATCCTTTCTGATGGCTGAGTCACATTCCATTGTATATGTATATACCATGTTTTCTTTATCCATTTATCTGTCGATGGATGTCTTGGTTCCTTCCACGGTTTGGCTATTGTGGACAATGTTGCTCTAAACATTCGGGGTGCCGTTGCCCCTTCAGATCACTACATTTGTAGCTTTGGGGTAAATAAAATTGCTGGGTTGTAAGGGAGCTCTGTTTTAAGTTCTTGAGGAACCTCCATATTGTTTTCCAAAGTGGCTGTACCAGTTTTCATTCCCACTTAGAAGTGTAAGAGAGTTCCCCTTTCTCCTCACCAACATTTGTTATTTCTTCGCTTGTTAATTTTGGCACTTCTGACTGGTGTGAAGTGGTATCTCATTGTCATTTGGATTTCTTTTTCCCCATGCCAAGTGATGTTGAGCAGTTTGTCCTATGTCTGTTGGCCATTTGTGTGTCTTCTTTGGAGAAATATCTGTTCATATCTTCTGCCCATTTCTTGACTCACTTATTTGTTTTTTGGATGTTGAGTTTGGGTGTTGAAAGGTAGTAAAGCGTACGGCACATTCATGATGCTTCCACAACCACTTTTGGAAATGCTTCTCTCTCAAGGATACCTGAATATGTTAGTGGAGAGTTGCCGTATACGCAGACTTGCTTTTCCCAGGTGAGTGCATGGCACATTCCTTATTCCCTCACGCGCGCGCGCGCGCGCACACACACACACACACACACACACACACACACACACAGAGTTGAACATGTTTCTGTCTCGTCAGGAAAGAAGGTGTTCGTTGAGAGACGGTTTCTCGCCGATGCTTTTGGGTTCTTGCTTTTATTTCCCCCCGGAGAGTGAAGTGTAGGCGCTTTTTCCGTAGGCTTCCGTACACACCCTTGAGAAGCCTTCCGTCAGCCAGAAACAAGCCGTGAGTTGAAAGAGGCGTTCCACGCAGACCTCCTTCTCAGAGCGAAGCCTGTCACACTTTTCCTTGTGAAGTAAACTAGAGAGATACAAATACTTTATCAATGATTGCTTTAACAAAAAAGGACTAAATAACTCAATCAGAAAACATAGAGTGTAAAGAGGAAGCAAGACCCATCTCTCTGCTGCCTACCAGAGAATCACTTCAGACCTAAAAATAAAAGCAGATTGGAAGTAATGGGAAACAAAACCATTTATCATGCAAATGGAAGTGAAAAGAAAGTTGGAGTCGTAATATTTTTATGAGACAAAATAAACTGAATTGTGGGGAAGATGGCAGAGTAGAAGGACCCTAAACTCACCTCCTCCCACAGATACAACTAGATCACACTCACACCAGAGTCACCCAGAAATGGACCTTCAATTTCCCAACAAAACTCTACAACTAAATGGAGAGAGGAAATCACACCAAAGATGGTAGGAAGGACAAGGACTCTGTAGGAATCTAAACCCCATATTTCTGACCACCAGAGGGAGGGAACCACAGTCACAGAGGGGCCAGAAACAAACTACTACACCGGGGAGCCTCTAAAGCGTAGAGACATCCTCATAGCTTATGGCTTTGAAAATCAGAAGGGATGAAATTTGTGAGTGTCTACAACCAGCAGACTTAAAGCTTGGAACTTTTAAAAATCAGCTGTCTCAGCTCTGAGAGAGCACAGAAGGTGATAGGAAGCTGAGATCTGTCCTTAAAGAGAAAGCAGAGCAAACAGTCTGGAGAAGCTTGGGTGAAGCAGGTTGAAAGGTGCTTGAGGACTAAACAAGGGAGACATAGTTCCTGAACTCAGAGTTTGCTAAGGGACTTGTCCAGGAACAAAGGAGCTGGCAGGTGCCATTTCCCTCTACGGCCCCTCATTGTAAACAGACACCTACCTGCAAGACCAGGCACAATCTAGCAATCACTAACTTGCATAAACCATGGCCCATCCCCACACCTACCAGACCTGCTTCAGTCCCAGTGCTGTGGATACCCTCCCTGATAAGACCCACACAATCCTTGAGAACAATATGTCTCCCCATCACCTACACAACACGCATGCGTCTTGTTAAAACAGCACACCCCATGTGTTGTGCACAATGACACAGTCCAGATCCAGTCTCTGTTGTTGCTATGCATTACCTTCAGAGGAGAACCAGCATCACCACGTTAAAAATGTATGTACTGCCCAGTATTTTCAAGAACAAGCAATATATCTGACCTTCCTAACAGAGAGATATTCTCTGAGAAGTAGGCCAAATGAGCAGACAGAGGACTATGTCCTAAACGAAAGAAGAGGACAAAGCCACAGCAAGAGACCTAAACAAAATGGATATAAGGAACATGCCTGAGAGAAAATTTAAGATAACAATTATAAAGATACTCACTGGGGAAATGAATAGAGGGAGGACATCAGAAGGGGGAACATCATTGAGACTCTTAACAAAGAGATATGAAAGAAATAATCAGAGATGTGGAACACAATAAATGTAATTAAGAATATACTAGATAGAATAATTAGCAGGATGGACGAAGCAGAGGAACAAATTAATGAACTAGAAGACAGTAATGGAAAGTAATCAAGCGGAAAAAATGAGAGGAAAAAGAAGTATGCAAAAATGAGAAGAGACTTAGGGAATTCAGTGACTCCATCCAGTGTAACAACACCCACATTAGAGGGATCCCAGAAGGTGAAAAGGGGGAAAAGGGGACAGAAAATCTATTTGACCAAAGAAGAGCTGAAAACTTAACCTAATCTGGTGAAGGAAACCTATACAAATCCATAAGGCATAGAGATCCCCGCCCACAAAAGCAACCGAAGGAGGTCGACATGAAGACACATAGTAATCCAAATGGGAAAAGGTAGTGATAAAGAAGAAACATTTAAAGCAGCAAGATGAAAGAAGACAGTTAACATGCAAGGGAAAGCCCATAAAGCTATCAGCTGAGTTTTCAGCAGAAACTATGCAGGACAGAAGAAAGTGGCGTTAAATATTCAAAGTGCTGAATGAGAAAAACCTGCAGCAAGGAATAATTTATCCAGCAAGCCTATCCTTCAGAAAAGAAGGGGAGAAAAAGAGTTTCTTAGCCACACAAACTAAAAGAGTTCATGACCACTAAATTAACTACAAAAAATATTGAAGGGGACACTATGAGTGGGAAAAAATCGTAAGTGAGAGTAGGACAATAATGAATCAAGGAAGCAGTAAAATTAAGTATTTCTGTAAAAATCAGTTAAGGGATTCACAAAATAAAAGTATGTAAAATATGAAAACATATACCCTAACACATGAGGAGGAGTCAACAGTGGGTTTGAACTTAAACAGCATTCAACTTAATATAGACTGAAAAGGCTATATATAATCCAGGGGGTCACCAGAAACCCAAAGCACTAATACACATGCAAAAGATAAAGGGAAAGAAATCCAAGAATATCATTAAAGAAAACGAGCAAACCATGAGAGAGAGAGCAAGAGAAGAAAGGATCAGAGAAAAACTACACAAAAAACTCTGAAACAAGTAACAAAACATCAATAAATACATGTCTAATGATAATTAGTTTGAATGTAAATGGACGAAATGCTCCAAGCAAAAGAGCATGACAGAGTTTGTATATATGTATAAAAGATTTCACACCTAAAGACACCTGCAGATGGAAATTAAGAGATGGAGAAACATTAATCATGCAAGTGGATGTCAAAAGAAGTCAGAGTAGCAATCCTTATATCAGACCAAATAGAGTTTTTTAAAATTGAAATTGAATTAGCCAACATAGAGTACACCAGTAGTTTCAAATGTAGCGTTCCACAATTCATCAGTTGTGTATAACACCCAGTGTTCATCACATCCCATGCATTCCTTAATGCCCATCACACAGTTACCCCATCTCCCCAGCCACCTTTCCTCCAGCAACCCTCAGTTGGTTTCCAATAGTTAGGAACCTGTCATGGATTTTCTTCCTCTCTGGTTTCTTCGCATTCATTTTCCCTCCCTTCCCCTATGATCCTCTGTGCTGTTCCTTCTATTCCACCTATGAGTAAAACCATATAATAATTGTTTTTCTCTGACTGACTTATTTTGCTCAGCATAATACCCTCCAGTGCCATCCACATCGATATGCTCAATATTGATCCTTTCTGATGGCTGAGTCACATTCCATTGTATATGTATATACCATGTTTTCTTTATCCATTTATCTGTCGATGGATGTCTTGGTTCCTTCCACGGTTTGGCTATTGTGGACAATGTTGCTCTAAACATTCGGGGTGCCGTTGCCCCTTCAGATCACTACATTTGTAGCTTTGGGGTAAATAAAATTGCTGGGTTGTAAGGGAGCTCTGTTTTAAGTTCTTGAGGAACCTCCATATTGTTTTCCAAAGTGGCTGTACCAGTTTTCATTCCCACTTAGAAGTGTAAGAGAGTTCCCCTTTCTCCTCACCAACATTTGTTATTTCTTCGCTTGTTAATTTTGGCACTTCTGACTGGTGTGAAGTGGTATCTCATTGTCATTTGGATTTCTTTTTCCCCATGCCAAGTGATGTTGAGCAGTTTGTCCTATGTCTGTTGGCCATTTGTGTGTCTTCTTTGGAGAAATATCTGTTCATATCTTCTGCCCATTTCTTGACTCACTTATTTGTTTTTTGGATGTTGAGTTTGGGTGTTGAAAGGTAGTAAAGCGTACGGCACATTCATGATGCTTCCACAACCACTTTTGGAAATGCTTCTCTCTCAAGGATACCTGAATATGTTAGTGGAGAGTTGCCGTATACGCAGACTTGCTTTTCCCAGGTGAGTGCATGGCACATTCCTTATTCCCTCACGCGCGCGCGCGCGCGCACACACACACACACACACACACACACACACACACACACACAGAGTTGAACATGTTTCTGTCTCGTCAGGAAAGAAGGTGTTCGTTGAGAGACGGTTTCTCGCCGATGCTTTTGGGTTCTTGCTTTTATTTCCCCCCGGAGAGTGAAGTGTAGGCGCTTTTTCCGTAGGCTTCCGTACACACCCTTGAGAAGCCTTCCGTCAGCCAGAAACAAGCCGTGAGTTGAAAGAGGCGTTCCACGCAGACCTCCTTCTCAGAGCGAAGCCTGTCACACTTTTCCTTGTGAAGTAAACTAGAGAGATACAAATACTTTATCAATGATTGCTTTAACAAAAAAGGACTAAATAACTCAATCAGAAAACATAGAGTGTAAAGAGGAAGCAAGACCCATCTCTCTGCTGCCTACCAGAGAATCACTTCAGACCTAAAAATAAAAGCAGATTGGAAGTAATGGGAAACAAAACCATTTATCATGCAAATGGAAGTGAAAAGAAAGTTGGAGTCGTAATATTTTTATGAGACAAAATAAACTGAATTGTGGGGAAGATGGCAGAGTAGAAGGACCCTAAACTCACCTCCTCCCACAGATACAACTAGATCACACTCACACCAGAGTCACCCAGAAATGGACCTTCAATTTCCCAACAAAACTCTACAACTAAATGGAGAGAGGAAATCACATCAAAGATGGTAGGAAGGACAAGGACTCTGTAGGAATCTAAACCCCATATTTCTGACCACCAGAGGGAGGGAACCACAGTCACAGAGGGGCCAGAAACAAACTACTACACCGGGGAGCCTCTAAAGCGTAGAGACATCCTCATAGCTTATGGCTTTGAAAATCAGAAGGGATGAAATTTGTGAGTGTCTACAACCAGCAGACTTAAAGCTTGGAACTTTTAAAAATCAGCTGTCTCAGCTCTGAGAGAGCACAGAAGGTGATAGGAAGCTGAGATCTGTCCTTAAAGAGAAAGCAGAGCAAACAGTCTGGAGAAGCTTGGGTGAAGCAGGTTGAAAGGTGCTTGAGGACTAAACAAGGGAGACATAGTTCCTGAACTCAGAGTTTGCTAAGGGACTTGTCCAGGAACAAAGGAGCTGGCAGGTGCCATTTCCCTCTACGGCCCCTCATTGTAAACAGACACCTACCTGCAAGACCAGGCACAATCTAGCAATCACTAACTTGCATAAACCATGGCCCATCCCCACACCTACCAGACCTGCTTCAGTCCCAGTGCTGTGGATACCCTCCCTGATAAGACCCACACAATCCTTGAGAACAATATGTCTCCCCATCACCTACACAACACGCATGCGTCTTGTTAAAACAGCACACCCCATGTGTTGTGCACAATGACACAGTCCAGATCCAGTCTCTGTTGTTGCTATGCATTACCTTCAGAGGAGAACCAGCATCACCACGTTAAAAATGAATGTACTGCCCAGTATTTTCAAGAACAAGCAATATATCTGACCTTCCTAACAGAGAGATATTCTCTGAGAAGTAGGCCAAATGAGCAGACAGAGGACTATGTCCTAAACGAAAGAAGAGGACAAAGCCACAGCAAGAGACCTAAACAAAATGGATATAAGGAACATGCCTGAGAGAAAATTTAAGATAACAATTATAAAGATACTCACTGGGGAAATGAATAGAGGGAGGACATCAGAAGGGGGAACATCATTGAGACTCTTAACAAAGAGATATGAAAGAAATAATCAGAGATGTGGAACACAATAAATGTAATTAAGAATATACTAGATAGAATAATTAGCAGGATGGACGAAGCAGAGGAACAAATTAATGAACTAGAAGACAGTAATGGAAAGTAATCAAGCGGAAAAAATGAGAGGAAAAAGAAGTATGCAAAAATGAGAAGAGACTTAGGGAATTCAGTGACTCCATCCAGTGTAACAACACCCACATTAGAGGGATCCCAGAAGGTGAAAAGGGGGAAAAGGGGACAGAAAATCTATTTGACCAAAGAAGAGCTGAAAACTTAACCTAATCTGGTGAAGGAAACCTATACAAATCCATAAGGCATAGAGATCCCCGCCCACAAAAGCAACCGAAGGAGGTCGACATGAAGACACATAGTAATCCAAATGGGAAAAGGTAGTGATAAAGAAGAAACATTTAAAGCAGCAAGATGAAAGAAGACAGTTAACATGCAAGGGAAAGCCCATAAAGCTATCAGCTGAGTTTTCAGCAGAAACTATGCAGGACAGAAGAAAGTGGCGTTAAATATTCAAAGTGCTGAATGAGAAAAACCTGCAGCAAGTAATAATTTATCCAGCAAGCCTATCCTTCAGAAAAGAAGGGGAGAAAAAGAGTTTCTTAGCCACACAAACTAAAAGAGTTCATGACCACTAAATTAACTACAAAAAATATTGAAGGGGACACTATGAGTGGGAAAAAATCGTAAGTGAGAGTAGGACAATAATGAATCAAGGAAGCAGTAAAATTAAGTATTTCTGTAAAAATCAGTTAAGGGATTCACAAAATAAAAGTATGTAAAATATGAAAACATATACCCTAACACATGAGGAGGAGTCAACAGTGGGTTTGAACTTAAACAGCATTCAACTTAATATAGACTGAAAAGGCTATATATAATCCAGGGGGTCACCAGAAACCCAAAGCACTAATACACATGCAAAAGATAAAGGGAAAGAAATCCAAGAATATCATTAAAGAAAACGAGCAAACCATGAGAGAGAGAGCAAGAGAAGAAAGGATCAGAGAAAAACTACACAAAAAACTCTGAAACAAGTAACAAAACATCAATAAATACATGTCTAATGATAATTAGTTTGAATGTAAATGGACGAAATGCTCCAAGCAAAAGAGCATGACAGAGTTTGTATATATGTATAAAAGATTTCACACCTAAAGACACCTGCAGATGGAAATTAAGAGATGGAGAAACATTAATCATGCAAGTGGATGTCAAAAGAAGTCAGAGTAGCAATCCTTATATCAGACCAAATAGAGTTTTTTAAAATTGAAATTGAATTAGCCAACATAGAGTACACCAGTAGTTTCAAATGTAGCGTTCCACAATTCATCAGTTGTGTATAACACCCAGTGTTCATCACATCCCATGCATTCCTTAATGCCCATCACACAGTTACCCCATCTCCCCAGCCACCTTTCCTCCAGCAACCCTCAGTTGGTTTCCAATAGTTAGGAACCTGTCATGGATTTTCTTCCTCTCTGGTTTCTTCGCATTCATTTTCCCTCCCTTCCCCTATGATCCTCTGTGCTGTTCCTTCTATTCCACCTATGAGTAAAACCATATACTAATTGTTTTTCTCTGACTGACTTATTTTGCTCAGCATAATACCCTCCAGTGCCATCCACATCGATATGCTCAATATTGATCCTTTCTGATGGCTGAGTCATATTCCATTGTATATGTATATACCATGTTTTCTTTATCCATTTATCTGTCGATGGATGTCTTGGTTCCTTCCACGGTTTGGCTATTGTGGACAATGTTGCTCTAAACATTCGGGGTGCCGTTGCCCCTTCAGATCACTACATTTGTAGCTTTGGGGTAAATAAAATTGCTGGGTTGTAAGGGAGCTCTGTTTTAAGTTCTTGAGGAACCTCCATATTGTTTTCCAAAGTGGCTGTACCAGTTTTCATTCCCACTTAGAAGTGTAAGAGAGTTCCCCTTTCTCCTCACCAACATTTGTTATTTCTTCGCTTGTTAATTTTGGCACTTCTGACTGGTGTGAAGTGGTATCTCATTGTCATTTGGATTTCTTTTTCCCCATGCCAAGTGATGTTGAGCAGTTTGTCCTATGTCTGTTGGCCATTTGTGTGTCTTCTTTGGAGAAATATCTGTTCATATCTTCTGCCCATTTCTTGACTCACTTATTTGTTTTTTGGATGTTGAGTTTGGGTGTTGAAAGGTAGTAAAGCGTACGGCACATTCATGATGCTTCCACAACCACTTTTGGAAATGCTTCTCTCTCAAGGATACCTGAATATGTTAGTGGAGAGTTGCCGTATACGCAGACTTGCTTTTCCCAGGTGAGTGCATGGCACATTCCTTATTCCCTCACGCGCGCGCGCGCGCGCACACACACACACACACACACACACACACACACACACACAGAGTTGAACATGTTTCTGTCTCGTCAGGAAAGAAGGTGTTCGTTGAGAGACGGTTTCTCGCCGATGCTTTTGGGTTCTTGCTTTTATTTCCCCCCGGAGAGTGAAGTGTAGGCGCTTTTTCCGTAGGCTTCCGTACACACCCTTGAGAAGCCTTCCGTCAGCCAGAAACAAGCCGTGAGTTGAAAGAGGCGTTCCACGCAGACCTCCTTCTCAGAGCGAAGCCTGTCACACTTTTCCTTGTGAAGTAAACTAGAGAGATACAAATACTTTATCAATGATTGCTTTAACAAAAAAGGACTAAATAACTCAATCAGAAAACATAGAGTGTAAAGAGGAAGCAAGACCCATCTCTCTGCTGCCTACCAGAGAATCACTTCAGACCTAAAAATAAAAGCAGATTGGAAGTAATGGGAAACAAAACCATTTATCATGCAAATGGAAGTGAAAAGAAAGTTGGAGTCGTAATATTTTTATGAGACAAAATAAACTGAATTGTGGGGAAGATGGCAGAGTAGAAGGACCCTAAACTCACCTCCTCCCACAGATACAACTAGATCACACTCACACCAGAGTCACCCAGAAATGGACCTTCAATTTCCCAACAAAACTCTACAACTAAATGGAGAGAGGAAATCACATCAAAGATGGTAGGAAGGACAAGGACTCTGTAGGAATCTAAACCCCATATTTCTGACCACCAGAGGGAGGGAACCACAGTCACAGAGGGGCCAGAAACAAACTACTACACCGGGGAGCCTCTAAAGCGTAGAGACATCCTCATAGCTTATGGCTTTGAAAATCAGAAGGGATGAAATTTGTGAGTGTCTACAACCAGCAGACTTAAAGCTTGGAACTTTTAAAAATCAGCTGTCTCAGCTCTGAGAGAGCACAGAAGGTGATAGGAAGCTGAGATCTGTCCTTAAAGAGAAAGCAGAGCAAACAGTCTGGAGAAGCTTGGGTGAAGCAGGTTGAAAGGTGCTTGAGGACTAAACAAGGGAGACATAGTTCCTGAACTCAGAGTTTGCTAAGGGACTTGTCCAGGAACAAAGGAGCTGGCAGGTGCCATTTCCCTCTACGGCCCCTCATTGTAAACAGACACCTACCTGCAAGACCAGGCACAATCTAGCAATCACTAACTTGCATAAACCATGGCCCATCCCCACACCTACCAGACCTGCTTCAGTCCCAGTGCTGTGGATACCCTCCCTGATAAGACCCACACAATCCTTGAGAACAATATGTCTCCCCATCACCTACACAACACGCATGCGTCTTGTTAAAACAGCACACCCCATGTGTTGTGCACAATGACACAGTCCAGATCCAGTCTCTGTTGTTGCTATGCATTACCTTCAGAGGAGAACCAGCATCACCACGTTAAAAATGTATGTACTGCCCAGTATTTTCAAGAACAAGCAATATATCTGACCTTCCTAACAGAGAGATATTCTCTGAGAAGTAGGCCAAATGAGCAGACAGAGGACTATGTCCTAAACGAAAGAAGAGGACAAAGCCACAGCAAGAGACCTAAACAAAATGGATATAAGGAACATGCCTGAGAGAAAATTTAAGATAACAATTATAAAGATACTCACTGGGGAAATGAATAGAGGGAGGACATCAGAAGGGGGAACATCATTGAGACTCTTAACAAAGAGATATGAAAGAAATAATCAGAGATGTGGAACACAATAAATGTAATTAAGAATATACTAGATAGAATAATTAGCAGGATGGACGAAGCAGAGGAACAAATTAATGAACTAGAAGACAGTAATGGAAAGTAATCAAGCGGAAAAAATGAGAGGAAAAAGAAGTATGCAAAAATGAGAAGAGACTTAGGGAATTCAGTGACTCCATCCAGTGTAACAACACCCACATTAGAGGGATCCCAGAAGGTGAAAAGGGGGAAAAGGGGACAGAAAATCTATTTGACCAAAGAAGAGCTGAAAACTTAACCTAATCTGGTGAAGGAAACCTATACAAATCCATAAGGCATAGAGATCCCCGCCCACAAAATCAACCGAAGGAGGTCGACATGAAGACACATAGTAATCCAAATGGGAAAAGGTAGTGATAAAGAAAAAACATTTAAAGCAGCAAGATAAAAGAAGACAGTTAACATGCAAGGGAAAGCCCATAAAGCTATCAGCTGAGTTTTCAGCAGAAACTATGCAGGACAGAAGAAAGTGGCGTTAAATATTCAAAGTGCTGAATGAGAAAAACCTGCAGCAAGGAATAATTTATCCAGCAAGCCTATCCTTCAGAAAAGAAGGGGAGAAAAAGAGTTTCTTAGCCACACAAACTAAAAGAGTTCATGACCACTAAATTAACTACAAAAAATATTGAAGGGGACACTATGAGTGGGAAAAAATCGTAAGTGAGAGTAGGACAATAATGAATCAAGGAAGCAGTAAAATTAAGTATTTCTGTAAAAATCAGTTAAGGGATTCACAAAATAAAAGTATGTAAAATATGAAAACATATACCCTAACACATGAGGAGGAGTCAACAGTGGGTTTGAACTTAAACAGCATTCAACTTAATATAGACTGAAAAGGCTATATATAATCCAGGGGGTCACCAGAAACCCAAAGCACTAATACACATGCAAAAGATAAAGGGAAAGAAATCCAAGAATATCATTAAAGAAAACGAGCAAACCATGAGAGAGAGAGCAAGAGAAGAAAGGATCAGAGAAAAACTACACAAAAAACTCTGAAACAAGTAACAAAACATCAATAAATACATGTCTAATGATAATTAGTTTGAATGTAAATGGACGAAATGCTCCAAGCAAAAGAGCATGACAGAGTTTGTATATATGTATAAAAGATTTCACACCTAAAGACACCTGCAGATGGAAATTAAGAGATGGAGAAACATTAATCATGCAAGTGGATGTCAAAAGAAGTCAGAGTAGCAATCCTTATATCAGACCAAATAGAGTTTTTTAAAATTGAAATTGAATTAGCCAACATAGAGTACACCAGTAGTTTCAAATGTAGCGTTCCACAATTCATCAGTTGTGTATAACACCCAGTGTTCATCACATCCCATGCATTCCTTAATGCCCATCACACAGTTACCCCATCTCCCCAGCCACCTTTCCTCCAGCAACCCTCAGTTGGTTTCCAATAGTTAGGAACCTGTCATGGATTTTCTTCCTCTCTGGTTTCTTCGCATTCATTTTCCCTCCCTTCCCCTATGATCCTCTGTGCTGTTCCTTCTATTCCACCTATGAGTAAAACCATATACTAATTGTTTTTCTCTGACTGACTTATTTTGCTCAGCATAATACCCTCCAGTGCCATCCACATCGATATGCTCAATATTGATCCTTTCTGATGGCTGAGTCATATTCCATTGTATATGTATATACCATGTTTTCTTTATCCATTTATCTGTCGATGGATGTCTTGGTTCCTTCCACGGTTTGGCTATTGTGGACAATGTTGCTCTAAACATTCGGGGTGCCGTTGCCCCTTCAGATCACTACATTTGTAGCTTTGGGGTAAATAAAATTGCTGGGTTGTAAGGGAGCTCTGTTTTAAGTTCTTGAGGAACCTCCATATTGTTTTCCAAAGTGGCTGTACCAGTTTTCATTCCCACTTAGAAGTGTAAGAGAGTTCCCCTTTCTCCTCACCAACATTTGTTATTTCTTCGCTTGTTAATTTTGGCAATTCTGACTGGTGTGAAGTGGTATCTCATTGTCATTTGGATTTCTTTTTCCCCATGCCAAGTGATGTTGAGCAGTTTGTCCTATGTCTGTTGGCCATTTGTGTGTCTTCTTTGGAGAAATATCTGTTCATATCTTCTGCCCATTTCTTGACTCACTTATTTGTTTTTTGGATGTTGAGTTTGGGTGTTGAAAGGTAGTAAAGCGTACGGCACATTCATGATGCTTCCACAACCACTTTTGGAAATGCTTCTCTCTCAAGGATACCTGAATATGTTAGTGGAGAGTTGCCGTATACGCAGACTTGCTTTTCCCAGGTGAGTGCATGGCACATTCCTTATTCCCTCACGCGCGCGCGCGCGCACACACACACACACACACACACACACACACACACACACAGAGTTGAACATGTTTCTGTCTCGTCAGGAAAGAAGGTGTTCGTTGAGAGACGGTTTCTCGCCGATGCTTTTGGGTTCTTGCTTTTATTTCCCCCCGGAGAGTGAAGTGTAGGCGCTTTTTCCGTAGGCTTCCGTACACACCCTTGAGAAGCCTTCCGTCAGCCAGAAACAAGCCGTGAGTTGAAAGAGGCGTTCCACGCAGACCTCCTTCTCAGAGCGAAGCCTGTCACACTTTTCCTTGTGAAGTAAACTAGAGAGATACAAATACTTTATCAATGATTGCTTTAACAAAAAAGGACTAAATAACTCAATCAGAAAACATAGAGTGTAAAGAGGAAGCAAGACCCATCTCTCTGCTGCCTACCAGAGAATCACTTCAGACCTAAAAATAAAAGCAGATTGGAAGTAATGGGAAACAAAACCATTTATCATGCAAATGGAAGTGAAAAGAAAGTTGGAGTCGTAATATTTTTATGAGACAAAATAAACTGAATTGTGGGGAAGATGGCAGAGTAGAAGGACCCTAAACTCACCTCCTCCCACAGATACAACTAGATCACACTCACACCAGAGTCACCCAGAAATGGACCTTCAATTTCCCAACAAAACTCTACAACTAAATGGAGAGAGGAAATCACATCAAAGATGGTAGGAAGGACAAGGACTCTGTAGGAATCTAAACCCCATATTTCTGACCACCAGAGGGAGGGAACCACAGTCACAGAGGGGCCAGAAACAAACTACTACACCGGGGAGCCTCTAAAGCGTAGAGACATCCTCATAGCTTATGGCTTTGAAAATCAGAAGGGATGAAATTTGTGAGTGTCTACAACCAGCAGACTTAAAGCTTGGAACTTTTAAAAATCAGCTGTCTCAGCTCTGAGAGAGCACAGAAGGTGATAGGAAGCTGAGATCTGTCCTTAAAGAGAAAGCAGAGCAAACAGTCTGGAGAAGCTTGGGTGAAGCAGGTTGAAAGGTGCTTGAGGACTAAACAAGGGAGACATAGTTCCTGAACTCAGAGTTTGCTAAGGGACTTGTCCAGGAACAAAGGAGCTGGCAGGTGCCATTTCCCTCTACGGCCCCTCATTGTAAACAGACACCTACCTGCAAGACCAGGCACAATCTAGCAATCACAAACTTGCATAAACCATGGCCCATCCCCACACCTACCAGACCTGCTTCAGTCCCAGTGCTGTGGATACCCTCCCTGATAAGACCCACACAATCCTTGAGAACAATATGTCTCCCCATCACCTACACAACACGCATGCGTCTTGTTAAAACAGCACACCCCATGTGTTGTGCACAATGACACAGTCCAGATCCAGTCTCTGTTGTTGCTATGCATTACCTTCAGAGGAGAACCAGCATCACCACGTTAAAAATGTATGTACTGCCCAGTATTTTCAAGTACAAGCAATATATCTGACCTTCCTAACAGAGAGATATTCTCTGAGAAGTAGGCCAAATGAGCAGACAGAGGACTATGTCCTAAACGAAAGAAGAGGACAAAGCCACAGCAAGAGACCTAAACAAAATGGATATAGGGAACATGCCTGAGAGAAAATTTAAGATAACAATTATAAAGATACTCACTGGGGAAATGAATAGAGGGAGGACATCAGAAGGGGGAACATCATTGAGACTCTTAACAAAGAGATATGAAAGAAATAATCAGAGATGTGGAACACAATAAATGTAATTAAGAATATACTAGATAGAATAATTAGCAGGATGGACGAAGCAGAGGAACAAATTAATGAACTAGAAGACAGTAATGGAAAGTAATCAAGCGGAAAAAATGAGAGGAAAAAGAAGTATGCAAAAATGAGAAGAGACTTAGGGAATTCAGTGACTCCATCCAGTGTAACAACACCCACATTAGAGGGATCCCAGAAGGTGAAAAGGGGGAAAAGGGGACAGAAAATCTATTTGACCAAAGAAGAGCTGAAAACTTAACCTAATCTGGTGAAGGAAACCTATACAAATCCATAAGGCATAGAGATCCCCGCCCACAAAATCAACCGAAGGAGGTCGACATGAAGACACATAGTAATCCAAATGGGAAAAGGTAGTGATAAAGAAAAAACATTTAAAGCAGCAAGATAAAAGAAGACAGTTAACATGCAAGGGAAACCCCATAAAGCTATCAGCTGAGTTTTCAGCAGAAACTATGCAGGACAGAAGAAAGTGGCGTTAAATATTCAAAGTGCTGAATGAGAAAAACCTGCAGCAAGGAATAATTTATCCAGCAAGCCTATCCTTCAGAAAAGAAGGGGAGAAAAAGAGTTTCTTAGCCACACAAACTAAAAGAGTTCATGACCACTAAATTAACTACAAAAAATATTGAAGGGGACACTATGAGTGGGAAAAAATCGTAAGTGAGAGTAGGACAATAATGAATCAAGGAAGCAGTAAAATTAAGTATTTCTGTAAAAATCAGTTAAGGGATTCACAAAATAAAAGTATGTAAAATAGGAAAACATATACCCTAACACATGAGGAGGAGTCAACAGTGGGTTTGAACTTAAACAGCATTCAACTTAATATAGACTGAAAAGGCTATATATAATCCAGGGGGTCACCAGAAACCCAAAGCACTAATACACATGCAAAAGATAAAGGGAAAGAAATCCAAGAATATCATTAAAGAAAACGAGCAAACCATGAGAGAGAGAGCAAGAGAAGAAAGGATCAGAGAAAAACTACACAAAAAACTCTGAAACAAGTAACAAAACATCAATAAATACATGTCTAATGATAATTAGTTTGAATGTAAATGGACGAAATGCTCCAAGCAAAAGAGCATGACAGAGTTTGTATATATGTATAAAAGATTTCACACCTAAAGACACCTGCAGATGGAAATTAAGAGATGGAGAAACATTAATCATGCAAGTGGATGTCAAAAGAAGTCAGAGTAGCAATCCTTATATCAGACCAAATAGAGTTTTTTAAAATTGAAATTGAATTAGCCAACATAGAGTACACCAGTAGTTTCAAATGTAGCGTTCCACAATTCATCAGTTGTGTATAACACCCAGTGTTCATCACATCCCATGCATTCCTTAATGCCCATCACACAGTTACCCCATCTCCCCAGCCACCTTTCCTCCAGCAACCCTCAGTTGGTTTCCAATAGTTAGGAACCTGTCATGGATTTTCTTCCTCTCTGGTTTCTTCGCATTCATTTTCCCTCCCTTCCCCTATGATCCTCTGTGCTGTTCCTTCTATTCCACCTATGAGTAAAACCATATACTAATTGTTTTTCTCTGACTGACTTATTTTGCTCAGCATAATACCCTCCAGTGCCATCCACATCGATATGCTCAATATTGATCCTTTCTGATGGCTGAGTCATATTCCATTGTATATGTATATACCATGTTTTCTTTATCCATTTATCTGTCGATGGATGTCTTGGTTCCTTCCACGGTTTGGCTATTGTGGACAATGTTGCTCTAAACATTCGGGGTGCCGTTGCCCCTTCAGATCACTACATTTGTAGCTTTGGGGTAAATAAAATTGCTGGGTTGTAAGGGAGCTCTGTTTTAAGTTCTTGAGGAACCTCCATATTGTTTTCCAAAGTGGCTGTACCAGTTTTCATTCCCACTTAGAAGTGTAAGAGAGTTCCCCTTTCTCCTCACCAACATTTGTTATTTCTTCGCTTGTTAATTTTGGCAATTCTGACTGGTGTGAAGTGGTATCTCATTGTCATTTGGATTTCTTTTTCCCCATGCCAAGTGATGTTGAGCAGTTTGTCCTATGTCTGTTGGCCATTTGTGTGTCTTCTTTGGAGAGATATCTGTTCATATCTTCTGCCCATTTCTTGACTCACTTATTTGTTTTTTGGATGTTGAGTTTGGGTGTTGAAAGGTAGTAAAGCGTACGGCACATTCATGATGCTTCCACAACCACTTTTGGAAATGCTTCTCTCTCAAGGATACCTGAATATGTTAGTGGAGAGTTGCCGTATACGCAGACTTGCTTTTCCCAGGTGAGTGCATGGCACATTCCTTATTCCCTCATGCGCGCGCGCGCGCGCGCACACACACACACACACACACACACACACACAGAGTTGAACATGTTTCTGTCTCGTCAGGAAAGAAGGTGTTCGTTGAGAGACGGTTTCTCGCCGATGCTTTTGGGTTCTTGCTTTTATTTCCCCCCGGAGAGTGAAGTGTAGGCGCTTTTTCCGTAGGCTTCCGTACACACCCTTGAGAAGCCTTCCGTCAGCCAGAAACAAGCCGTGAGTTGAAAGAGGCGTTCCACGCAGACCTCCTTCTCAGAGCGAAGCCTGTCACACTTTTCCTTGTGAAGTAAACTAGAGAGATACAAATACTTTATCAATGATTGCTTTAACAAAAAAGGACTAAATAACTCAATCAGAAAACATAGAGTGTAAAGAGGAAGCAAGACCCATCTCTCTGCTGCCTACCAGAGAATCACTTCAGACCTAAAAATAAAAGCAGATTGGAAGTAATGGGAAACAAAACCATTTATCATGCAAATGGAAGTGAAAAGAAAGTTGGAGTCGTAATATTTTTATGAGACAAAATAAACTGAATTGTGGGGAAGATGGCAGAGTAGAAGGACCCTAAACTCACCTCCTCCCACAGATACAACTAGATCACACTCACACCAGAGTCACCCAGAAATGGACCTTCAATTTCCCAACAAAACTCTACAACTAAATGGAGAGAGGAAATCACACCAAAGATGGTAGGAAGGACAAGGACTCTGTAGGAATCTAAACCCCATATTTCTGACCACCAGAGGGAGGGAACCACAGTCACAGAGGGGCCAGAAACAAACTACTACACCGGGGAGCCTCTAAAGCGTAGAGACATCCTCATAGCTTATGGCTTTGAAAATCAGAAGGGATGAAATTTGTGAGTGTCTACAACCAGCAGACTTAAAGCTTGGAACTTTTAAAAATCAGCTGTCTCAGCTCTGAGAGAGCACAGAAGGTGATAGGAAGCTGAGATCTGTCCTTAAAGAGAAAGCAGAGCAAACAGTCTGGAGAAGCTTGGGTGAAGCAGGTTGAAAGGTGCTTGAGGACTAAACAAGGGAGACATAGTTCCTGAACTCAGAGTTTGCTAAGGGACTTGTCCAGGAACAAAGGAGCTGGCAGGTGCCATTTCCCTCTACGGCCCCTCATTGTAAACAGACACCTACCTGCAAGACCAGGCACAATCTAGCAATCACTAACTTGCATAAACCATGGCCCATCCCCACACCTACCAGACCTGCTTCAGTCCCAGTGCTGTGGATACCCTCCCTGATAAGACCCACACAATCCTTGAGAACAATATGTCTCCCCATCACCTACACAACACGCATGCGTCTTGTTAAAACAGCACACCCCATGTGTTGTGCACAATGACACAGTCCAGATCCAGTCTCTGTTGTTGCTATGCATTACCTTCAGAGGAGAACCAGCATCACCACGTTAAAAATGTATGTACTGCCCAGTATTTTCAAGAACAAGCAATATATCTGACCTTCCTAACAGAGAGATATTCTCTGAGAAGTAGGCCAAATGAGCAGACAGAGGACTATGTCCTAAACGAAAGAAGAGGACAAAGCCACAGCAAGAGACCTAAACAAAATGGATATAAGGAACATGCCTGAGAGAAAATTTAAGATAACAATTATAAAGATACTCACTGGGGAAATGAATAGAGGGAGGACATCAGAAGGGGGAACATCATTGAGACTCTTAACAAAGAGATATGAAAGAAATAATCAGAGATGTGGAACACAATAAATGTAATTAAGAATATACTAGATAGAATAATTAGCAGGATGGACGAAGCAGAGGAACAAATTAATGAACTAGAAGACAGTAATGGAAAGTAATCAAGCGGAAAAAATGAGAGGAAAAAGAAGTATGCAAAAATGAGAAGAGACTTAGGGAATTCAGTGACTCCATCCAGTGTAACAACACCCACATTAGAGGGATCCCAGAAGGTGAAAAGGGGGAAAAGGGGACAGAAAATCTATTTGACCAAAGAAGAGCTGAAAACTTAACCTAATCTGGTGAAGGAAACCTATACAAATCCATAAGGCATAGAGATCCCCGCCCACAAAATCAACCGAAGGAGGTCGACATGAAGACACATAGTAATCCAAATGGGAAAAGGTAGTGATAAAGAAAAAACATTTAAAGCAGCAAGATAAAAGAAGACAGTTAACATGCAAGGGAAAGCCCATAAAGCTATCAGCTGAGTTTTCAGCAGAAACTATGCAGGACAGAAGAAAGTGGCGTTAAATATTCAAAGTGCTGAATGAGAAAAACCTGCAGCAAGGAATAATTTATCCAGCAAGCCTATCCTTCAGAAAAGAAGGGGAGAAAAAGAGTTTCTTAGCCACACAAACTAAAAGAGTTCATGACCACTAAATTAACTACAAAAAATATTGAAGGGGACACTATGAGTGGGAAAAAATCGTAAGTGAGAGTAGGACAATAATGAATCAAGGAAGCAGTAAAATTAAGTATTTCTGTAAAAATCAGTTAAGGGATTCACAAAATAAAAGTATGTAAAATAGGAAAACATATACCCTAACACATGAGGAGGAGTCAACAGTGGGTTTGAACTTAAACAGCATTCAACTTAATATAGACTGAAAAGGCTATATATAATCCAGGGGGTCACCAGAAACCCAAAGCACTAATACACATGCAAAAGATAAAGGGAAAGAAATCCAAGAATATCATTAAAGAAAACGAGCAAACCATGAGAGAGAGAGCAAGAGAAGAAAGGATCAGAGAAAAACTACACAAAAAACTCTGAAACAAGTAACAAAACATCAATAAATACATGTCTAATGATAATTAGTTTGAATGTAAATGGACGAAATGCTCCAAGCAAAAGAGCATGACAGAGTTTGTATATATGTATAAAAGATTTCACACCTAAAGACACCTGCAGATGGAAATTAAGAGATGGAGAAACATTAATCATGCAAGTGGATGTCAAAAGAAGTCAGAGTAGCAATCCTTATATCAGACCAAATAGAGTTTTTTAAAATTGAAATTGAATTAGCCAACATAGAGTACACCAGTAGTTTCAAATGTAGCGTTCCACAATTCATCAGTTGTGTATAACACCCAGTGTTCATCACATCCCATGCATTCCTTAATGCCCATCACACAGTTACCCCATCTCCCCAGCCACCTTTCCTCCAGCAACCCTCAGTTGGTTTCCAATAGTTAGGAACCTGTCATGGATTTTCTTCCTCTCTGGTTTCTTCGCATTCATTTTCCCTCCCTTCCCCTATGATCCTCTGTGCTGTTCCTTCTATTCCACCTATGAGTAAAACCATATAATAATTGTTTTTCTCTGACTGACTTATTTTGCTCAGCATAATACCCTCCAGTGCCATCCACATCGATATGCTAAATATTGATCCTTTCTGATGGCTGAGTCATATTCCATTGTATATGTATATACCATGTTTTCTTTATCCATTTATCTGTCGATGGATATCTTGGTTCCTTCCACGGTTTGGCTATTGTGGACAATGTTGCTCTAAACATTCGGGGTGCCGTTGCCCCTTCAGATCACTACATTTGTAGCTTTGGGGTAAATAAAATTGCTGGGTTGTAAGGGAGCTCTGTTTTAAGTTCTTGAGGAACCTCCATATTGTTTTCCAAAGTGGCTGTACCAGTTTTCATTCCCACTTAGAAGTGTAAGAGAGTTCCCCTTTCTCCTCACCAACATTTGTTATTTCTTCGCTTGTTAATTTTGGCAATTCTGACTGGTGTGAAGTGGTATCTCATTGTCATTTGGATTTCTTTTTCCCCATGCCAAGTGATGTTGAGCAGTTTGTCCTATGTCTGTTGGCCATTTGTGTGTCTTCTTTGGAGAGATATCTGTTCATATCTTCTGCCCATTTCTTGACTCACTTATTTGTTTTTTGGATGTTGAGTTTGGGTGTTGAAAGGTAGTAAAGCGTACGGCACATTCATGATGCTTCCACAACCACTTTTGGAAATGCTTCTCTCTCAAGGATACCTGAATATGTTAGTGGAGAGTTGCCGTATACGCAGACTTGCTTTTCCCAGGTGAGTGCATGGCACATTCCTTATTCCCTCACGCGCGCGCGCGCGCGCGCACACACACACACACACACACACACACACACACAGAGTTGAACATGTTTCTGTCTCGTCAGGAAAGAAGGTGTTCGTTGAGAGACGGTTTCTCGCCGATGCTTTTGGGTTCTTGCTTTTATTTCCCCCCGGAGAGTGAAGTGTAGGCGCTTTTTCCGTAGGCTTCCGTACACACCCTTGAGAAGCCTTCCGTCAGCCAGAAACAAGCCGTGAGTTGAAAGAGGCGTTCCACGCAGACCTCCTTCTCAGAGCGAAGCCTGTCACACTTTTCCTTGTGAAGTAAACTAGAGAGATACAAATACTTTATCAATGATTGCTTTAACAAAAAAGGACTAAATAACTCAATCAGAAAACATAGAGTGTAAAGAGGAAGCAAGACCCATCTCTCTGCTGCCTACCAGAGAATCACTTCAGACCTAAAAATAAAAGCAGATTGGAAGTAATGGGAAACAAAACCATTTATCATGCAAATGGAAGTGAAAAGAAAGTTGGAGTCGTAATATTTTTATGAGACAAAATAAACTGAATTGTGGGGAAGATGGCAGAGTAGAAGGACCCTAAACTCACCTCCTCCCACAGATACAACTAGATCACACTCACACCAGAGTCACCCAGAAATGGACCTTCAATTTCCCAACAAAACTCTACAACTAAATGGAGAGAGGAAATCACACCAAAGATGGTAGGAAGGACAAGGACTCTGTAGGAATCTAAACCCCATATTTCTGACCACCAGAGGGAGGGAACCACAGTCACAGAGGGGCCAGAAACAAACTACTACACCGGGGAGCCTCTAAAGCGTAGAGACATCCTCATAGCTTATGGCTTTGAAAATCAGAAGGGATGAAATTTGTGAGTGTCTACAACCAGCAGACTTAAAGCTTGGAACTTTTAAAAATCAGCTGTCTCAGCTCTGAGAGAGCACAGAAGGTGATAGGAAGCTGAGATCTGTCCTTAAAGAGAAAGCAGAGCAAACAGTCTGGAGAAGCTTGGGTGAAGCAGGTTGAAAGGTGCTTGAGGACTAAACAAGGGAGACATAGTTCCTGAACTCAGAGTTTGCTAAGGGACTTGTCCAGGAACAAAGGAGCTGGCAGGTGCCATTTCCCTCTACGGCCCCTCATTGTAAACAGACACCTACCTGCAAGACCAGGCACAATCTAGCAATCACTAACTTGCATAAACCATGGCCCATCCCCACACCTACCAGACCTGCTTCAGTCCCAGTGCTGTGGATACCCTCCCTGATAAGACCCACACAATCCTTGAGAACAATATGTCTCCCCATCACCTACACAACACGCATGCGTCTTGTTAAAACAGCACACCCCATGTGTTGTGCACAATGACACAGTCCAGATCCAGTCTCTGTTGTTGCTATGCATTACCTTCAGAGGAGAACCAGCATCACCACGTTAAAAATGTATGTACTGCCCAGTATTTTCAAGAACAAGCAATATATCTGACCTTCCTAACAGAGAGATATTCTCTGAGAAGTAGGCCAAATGAGCAGACAGAGGACTATGTCCTAAACGAAAGAAGAGGACAAAGCCACAGCAAGAGACCTAAACAAAATGGATATAAGGAACATGCCTGAGAGAAAATTTAAGATAACAATTATAAAGATACTCACTGGGGAAATGAATAGAGGGAGGACATCAGAAGGGGGAACATCATTGAGACTCTTAACAAAGAGATATGAAAGAAATAATCAGAGATGTGGAACACAATAAATGTAATTAAGAATATACTAGATAGAATAATTAGCAGGATGGACGAAGCAGAGGAACAAATTAATGAACTAGAAGACAGTAATGGAAAGTAATCAAGCGGAAAAAATGAGAGGAAAAAGAAGTATGCAAAAATGAGAAGAGACTTAGGGAATTCAGTGACTCCATCCAGTGTAACAACACCCACATTAGAGGGATCCCAGAAGGTGAAAAGGGGGAAAAGGGGACAGAAAATCTATTTGACCAAAGAAGAGCTGAAAACTTAACCTAATCTGGTGAAGGAAACCTATACAAATCCATAAGGCATAGAGATCCCCGCCCACAAAATCAACCGAAGGAGGTCGACATGAAGACACATAGTAATCCAAATGGGAAAAGGTAGTGATAAAGAAAAAACATTTAAAGCAGCAAGATAAAAGAAGACAGTTAACATGCAAGGGAAAGCCCATAAAGCTATCAGCTGAGTTTTCAGCAGAAACTATGCAGGACAGAAGAAAGTGGCGTTAAATATTCAAAGTGCTGAATGAGAAAAACCTGCAGCAAGGAATAATTTATCCAGCAAGCCTATCCTTCAGAAAAGAAGGGGAGAAAAAGAGTTTCTTAGCCACACAAACTAAAAGAGTTCATGACCACTAAATTAACTACAAAAAATATTGAAGGGGACACTATGAGTGGGAAAAAATCGTAAGTGAGAGTAGGACAATAATGAATCAAGGAAGCAGTAAAATTAAGTATTTCTGTAAAAATCAGTTAAGGGATTCACAAAATAAAAGTATGTAAAATAGGAAAACATATACCCTAACACATGAGGAGGAGTCAACAGTGGGTTTGAACTTAAACAGCATTCAACTTAATATAGACTGAAAAGGCTATATATAATCCAGGGGGTCACCAGAAACCCAAAGCACTAATACACATGCAAAAGATAAAGGGAAAGAAATCCAAGAATATCATTAAAGAAAACGAGCAAACCATGAGAGAGAGAGCAAGAGAAGAAAGGATCAGAGAAAAACTACACAAAAAACTCTGAAACAAGTAACAAAACATCAATAAATACATGTCTAATGATAATTAGTTTGAATGTAAATGGACGAAATGCTCCAAGCAAAAGAGCATGACAGAGTTTGTATATATGTATAAAAGATTTCACACCTAAAGACACCTGCAGATGGAAATTAAGAGATGGAGAAACATTAATCATGCAAGTGGATGTCAAAAGAAGTCAGAGTAGCAATCCTTATATCAGACCAAATAGAGTTTTTTAAAATTGAAATTGAATTAGCCAACATAGAGTACACCAGTAGTTTCAAATGTAGCGTTCCACAATTCATCAGTTGTGTATAACACCCAGTGTTCATCACATCACAGGCATTCCTTAATGCCCATCACACAGTTACCCCATCTCCCCAGCCACCTTTCCTCCAGCAACCCTCAGTTGGTTTCCAATAGTTAGGAACCTGTCATGGATTTTCTTCCTCTCTGGTTTCTTCGCATTCATTTTCCCTCCCTTCCCCTATGATCCTCTGTGCTGTTCCTTCTATTCCACATATGAGTAAAACCATATAATAATTGTTTTTCTCTGACTGACTTATTTTGCTCAGCATAATACCCTCCAGTGCTATCCACATCGATATGCTCAATATTGATCCTTTCTGATGGCTGAGTCATATTCCATTGTATATGTATATACCATGTTTTCTTTATCCATTTATCTGTCGATGGATGTCTTGGTTCCTTCCACGGTTTGGCTATTGTGGACAATGTTGCTCTAAACATTCGGGGTGCCGTTGCCCCTTCAGATCACTACATTTGTAGCTTTGGGGTAAATAAAATTGCTGGGTTGTAAGGGAGCTCTGTTTTAAGTTCTTGAGGAACCTCCATATTGTTTTCCAAAGTGGCTGTACCAGTTTTCATTCCCACTTAGAAGTGTAAGAGAGTTCCCCTTTCTCCTCACCAACATTTGTTACTTCTCCGCTTGTTATTTTTTGCAATTCTGACTGGTGTGAAGTGGTATCTCATTGTCATTTGGATTTCTTTTTCCCCATGCCAAGTGATGTTGAGCAGTTTGTCATATATCTGTTGGCCATTTGTGTGTCTTCTTTGGAGAAATATCTGTTCATATCTTCTGCCCATTTCTTGACTCGCTTATTTGTTTTTTGGGTGTTGAGTTTGGGTGTTGAACGGTAGTAAAGCGTACGGCACATTCATGTTGCTTCCACACCCACTTTTGGAAATGCTTCTCTCTCAAGGATACCTGAATATGTTAGTGGAGAGTTGCCGTATACGCAGACTTGCTTTTCCCAGGTGAGTGCATGGCACATTCCTTATTCCCTCACGCGCGCGCGCGCACACACACACACACACACACACACACACACACACACAGAGTTGAACATGTTTCTGTCTCGTCAGGAAAGAAGGTGTTCGTTGAGTGACGGTTTCTCACTGATGCTTTTGGGTTCTTGCTTTTATTCCCCCCGGAGAGTGAAGTGTAGGCGCTTTTTCCGTAGGCTTCCGTACACACCCTTGAGAAGCCTTCCGTCAGCCAGAAACAAGCCGTGAGTTGAAAGAGGCGTCCACGCAGACCTCCTTCTCAGAGCGAAGCCTTTCACACTTTTCCTTGTGAAGTAAACTAGAGAGATACAAATACTTTATCAATGATTGCTTTAACAAAAAAGGACTAAATATCCCAATCAGAAAACATAGACTGTAAAGAGGAAGCAAGACCCATCTCTATGCTGCCTACCAGAGAATCACTTCAGACCTAAAAATAAAAGCAGATTCGAAGTCATGGGAAACAAAACCATTTATGATGCAAATGGAAGTGAAAAGAAAGTTGGAGTCGTAATATTTTTATGAGACAAAATAAACTGAATTGTGGGGAAGATGGCAGAGTAGAAGGACCCTAAACTCACCTCATCCCACAGATACAACTAGATCACACTCACACCAGAGTCACCCAGAAATGGACCTTCAGATTTCCCAACAAAACTCTACAACTAAATGGAGAGAGGAAATCACATCAAAGATGGTAGGAAGGACAAGGACTCTGTAGGAATCTAAACCCCGTATTTCTGACCACCAGAGGGAGGGAACCACAGTCACAGAGGGGCCAGAAACAAACTACTACACCGGGGAGCCTCTAAAGCGTAGAGACATCCTCATAGCTTATGGCTTTGAAAATCAGAAGGGATGACATTTGTGAGCGTATACCACCAGCAGACTTAAAGCTTGGAACTTTTAAAAATCAGCTGTCTCAGCTCTGAGAGAGCACAGAAGGTGATCGGAAGCTGAGATCTGTCCTTAAAGAGAAACCACAGCAAACAGTCTGGAGAAGCTTGGGTGAAGCAGGTTGAAACGTGCTTGAGGATTAAACAAGGGAGACATAGTTCCTGAACTCAGAGTTTGCTAAGGGACTTGTCCAGGAACAAAGGAGCTGGCAGGTTCCATTTCCCTCTACGGCCCCTCATTATAAACACACACCTACCTGCAAGATCAAGCACAATCTAGCAATCACTAACTTGCATAAACCATGGCCCATCCCCACACCTACCACACCTGCTTCAGTCCCAGTGCTGTGGATACCCTCCCTGATAAGACCCACACAATCCTTGACAACAATATGTCTCCCCATCACCCACAGAACACGCATGCATCTTGTTAAAACAGCACACCCCATGTGTTGGGCACAATGACACAGTCCAGATCCAGTCTCTGTTGTTGCTATGCATTACCTTCAGAGGAGAACCAGCATCACCAAGTTAAAAATGTATGTTCTGCCCCGTATTTTCAAGAACAAGCAATATATCTGACCTTCCTAACCGAGAGATATTCTCTGAGAAGTAGGCCAAATGAGCAGACAGAGGACTATGTCCTAAACGAAAGAAGAGGACAAAGCCACAGCAAGAGACCTAAACAAAATGGATATAAGGAACATGCCTGACAGAAAATTTAAGATAACAATTATAAAGATACTCACTGGGGAAATGAAAAGAGGGAGGACATCAGAAGGGGGAACATCATTGAGACTCTTAACAAAGAGATATGAAAGAAATAATCAGAGATGTGGAACACAAGAAATGAAATTAAGAATATACTTTATAGAATAATTAGCAGGATGGACGAAGCAGAGGAACAAATTAATGAACTAGAAGACAGTAATGGAAAGTAATCAAGCGGAACAAATGAGAGGAAAAAGAAGTATGCAAAAATGAGAAGAGACTTAGGGAATTCAGTGACTCCATCCAGTGTAACAACACCCACATTAGAGGGATCCCAGAAGGTGAAAAGGGGGAAAAGGGGGCAGAAAATCTATTTGAGCAAAGAAGAGCTGAAAACTTAACCTAATCTGGTGAAGGAAACCTATACAAATCCATAAGGCATAGAGATCCCCTCCCACAAAGTCAACCGAAGGAGGTCCACATCAAGACACATAGTAATCCAAATGGGAAAAGGTAGTGATAAAGAAAAAACATTTAAAGCAGCAAGATAAAAGAAGACAGGTAACATGCAAGGGAAAGCCCATAAAGCTATCAGCTGAGTTTTCAGCAGAAACTATGCAGGACAGAAGAAAGTGGCGTTAAATATTCAAAGTGCTGAATGAGAAAAATCTGCAGCAAGGAATAATTTATCCAGCAAGCCTATCCTTCAGAAAAGAAGGGGAGAAAAAGAGTTTCTTAGCCACACAAACTAAAAGAGTTCATGACCACTAAATTAACTACAAAAAATATTGAAGGGGACACTATGAGTGGAAAAGAACCGTAAGTGAGAGTATGACAATAATGAATCAAGGAAGCAGTAAAAATAAGTATTTCTGTAAAAATCAGTTAAGGGATTCACAAAATAAAAGTATGTAAAATATGAAAACATATACCCTAACACATGAGGAGGAGTCAACAGTGGGTTTGAACTTAAACAGCATTCAACTTAATATAGACCGAAAAGGCTATATATAATCCAGGGGGTCACCACAAACCCAAAGCACTAATACACATGCAAAAGATAAAGGGAAAGAAATCCAAGAATATCATTAAAGAAAACGAGCAAACCATGAGAGAGAGAGCAAGAGAAGAAAGGATCAGAGAAAAACTACACAAAAAACTATGAAACAAGTAACAAAACATCAATAAATACATGTCTAATGATAATCAGTTTGAATGTAAATGGACTAAATGCTCCAAGCAAAAGAGCATGACAGAGTTTGTCTATATATATAAAAGATTTCACACCTAAAGACACCTGCAGATGGAAATTAAGAGATGGAGAAACATTAATCATGCAAGTGGATGTCAAAAGAAGTCAGAGTAGCAATCCTTATATCAGACCAAATAGAGTTTTTTAAAATTGAAATTGAATTAGCCAACATAGAGTACACCAGTAGTTTCAAATGTAGCGTTCCACAATTCATCAGTTGTGTATAACACCCAGTGTTCATCACATCACAGGCATTCCTTAATGCCCATCACACAGTTACCCCATCTCCCCAGCCACCTTTCCTCCAGCAACCCTCAGTTGGTTTCCAATAGTTAGGAACCTGTCATGGATTTTCTTCCTCTCTGGTTTCTTCGCATTCATTTTCCCTCCCTTCCCCTATGATCCTCTGTGCTGTTCCTTCTATTCCACATATGAGTAAAACCATATAATAATTGTTTTTCTCTGACTGACTTATTTTGCTCAGCATAATACCCTCCAGTGCCATCCACATCGATATGCTCAATATTGATCCTTTCTGATGGCTGAGTCATATTCCATTGTATATGTATATACCATGTTTTCTTTATCCATTTATCTGTCGATGGATGTCTTGGTTCCTTCCACGGTTTGGCTATTGTGGACAATGTTGCTATAAACATTCGGGGTGCAGTTGCCCCTTCAGATCACTACATTGGTAGCTTTGGGGTAAATAAAATTGCTGGGTTGTAAGGGAGCTCTGTTTTAAGTTCTTGAGGAACCTCCATATTGTTTTCCAAAGTGGCTGTACCAGTTTTCATTCCCACTTAGAAGTGTAAGAGAGTTCCCCTTTCTCCTCACCAACATTTGTTATTTCTCCGCTTGTTAATTTTTGCAATTCTGACTGGTGTGAAGTGGTATCTCATTGTCATTTGGATTTCTTTTTCCCCATGCCAAGTGATGTTGAGCAGTTTGTCATATGTCTGTTGGCCATTTGTGTGTCTTCTTTGGAGAAATATCTGTTCATATCTTCTGCCCATTTCTTGACTCGCTTATTTGTTTTTTGGGTGTTGAGTTTGGGTGTTGAACGGTAGTAAAGCATACGGCACATTCATGATGCTTCCACACCCACTTTTGGAAATGCTTCTCTCTCAAGGATACCTGAAGATGTTAGTGGAGAGTTGCCGTATACGCAGACTTGCTTTTCCAAGGTGAGTGCATGGCACATTCCTTATTCCCTCACGCGCGCGCGCGCACACACACACACACACACACACACAGAGTTGAACATGTTTCTGTCTCGTCAGGAAAGAAGGTGTTCGTTGAGTGACGGTTTCTCACTGATGCTTTTGGGTTCTTGCTTTTATTCCCCCCGGAGAGTGAAGTGTAGGCGCTTTTTCCGTAGGCTTCCGTACACACCCTTGAGAAGCCTTCCGTCAGCCAGAAACAAGCCGTGAGTTGAAAGAGGCGTCCACGCAGACCTCCTTCTCAGAGCGAAGCCTTTCACACTTTTCCTTGTGAAGTAAACTAGAGAGATACAAATACTTTATCAATGATTGCTTTAACAAAAAAGGACTAAATATCCCAATCAGAAAACATAGACTGTAAAGAGGAAGCAAGACCCATCTCTATGCTGCCTACCAGAGAATCACTTCAGACCTAAAAATAAAAGCAGATTCGAAGTCATGGGAAACAAAACCATTTATGATGCAAATGGAAGTGAAAAGAAAGTTGGAGTCGTAATATTTTTATGAGACAAAATAAACTGAATTGTGGGGAAGATGGCAGAGTAGAAGGACCCTAAACTCACCTCATCCCACAGATACAACTAGATCACACTCACACCAGAGTCACCCAGAAATGGACCTTCAGATTTCCCAACAAAACTCTACAACTAAATGGAGAGAGGAAATCACATCAAAGATGGTAGGAAGGACAAGGACTCTGTAGGAATCTAAACCCCGTATTTCTGACCAGCAGAGGGAGGGAACCACAGTCACAGAGGGGCCAGAAACAAACTACTACACCGGGGAGCCTCTAAGCGTAGAGACATCCTCATAGCTTATGGCTTTGAAAATCAGAAGGGATGACATTTGTGAGCGTATACCACCAGCAGACTTAAAGCTTGGAACTTTTAAAAATCAGCTGTCTCAGCTCTGAGAGAGCACAGAAGGTGATCGGAAGCTGAGATCTGTCCTTAAAGAGAAAGCACAGCAAACAGTCTGGAGAAGCTTGGGTGAAGCAGGTTGAAACGTGCTTGAGGATTAAACAAGGGAGACATAGTTCCTGAACTCAGAGTTTGCTAAGGGACTTGTCCAGGAACAAAGGAGCTGGCAGGTTCCATTTCCCTCTACGGCCCCTCATTATAAACACACACCTACCTGCAAGATCAAGCACAATCTAGCAATCACTAACTTGCATAAACCATGGCCCATCCCCACACCTACCACACCTGCTTCAGTCCCAGTGCTGTGGATACCCTCCCTGATAAGACCCACACAATCCTTGACAACAATATGTCTCCCCATCACCCACAGAACACGCATGCATCTTGTTAAAACAGCACACCCCATGTGTTGGGCACAATGACACAGTCCAGATCCAGTCTCTGTTGTTGCTATGCATTACCTTCAGAGGAGAACCAGCATCACCAAGTTAAAAATGTATGTTCTGCCCCGTATTTTCAAGAACAAGCAATATATCTGACCTTCCTAACCGAGAGATATTCTCTGAGAAGTAGGCCAAATGAGCAGACAGAGGACTATGTCCTAAACGAAAGAAGAGGACAAAGCCACAGCAAGAGACCTAAACAAAATGGATATAAGGAACATGCCTGACAGAAAATTTAAGATAACAATTATAAAGATACTCACTGGGGAAATGAAAAGAGGGAGGACATCAGAAGGGGGAACATCATTGAGACTCTTAACAAAGAGATATGAAAGAAATAATCAGAGATGTGGAACACAAGAAATGAAATTAAGAATATACTAGATAGAATAATTAGCAGGATGGACGAAGCAGAGGAACAAATTAATGAACTAGAAGACAGTAATGGAAAGTAATCAAGCGGAACAAATGAGAGGAAAAAGAAGTATGCAAAAATGAGAAGAGACTTAGGGAATTCAGTGATTCCATCCAGTGTAACAACACCCACATTAGAGGGATCCCAGAAGGTGAAAAGGGGGAAAAGGGGGCAGAAAATCTATTTGAGCAAAGAAGAGCTGAAAACTTAACCTAATCTGGTGAAGGAAACCTATACAAATCCATAAGGCATAGAGATCCCCTCCCACAAAGTCAACCGAAGGAGGTCCACATCAAGACACAGAGTAATCCAAATGGGAAAAGGTAGTGATAAAGAAAAAACATTTAAAGCAGCAAGATAAAAGAAGACAGGTAACATGCAAGGGAAAGCCCATAAAGCTATCAGCTGAGTTTTCAGCAGAAACTATGCAGGACAGAAGAAAGTGGCGTTAAATATTCAAAGTGCTGAATGAGAAAAATCTGCAGCAAGGAATAATTTATCCAGCAAGCCTATCCTTCAGAAAAGAAGGGGAGAAAAAGAGTTTCTTAGCCACACAAACTAAAAGAGTTCATGACCACTAAATTAACTACAAAAAATATTGAAGGGGACACTATGAGTGGAAAAAAACCGTAAGTGAGAGTATGACAATAATGAATCAAGGAAGCAGTAAAAATAAGTATTTCTGTAAAAATCAGTTAAGGGATTCACAAAATAAAAGTATGTAAAATATGAAAACATATACCCTAACACATGAGGAGGAGTCAACAGTGGGTTTGAACTTAAACAGCATTCAACTTAATATAGACCGAAAAGGCTATATATAATCCAGGGGGTCACCACAAACCCAAAGCACTAATACACATGCAAAAGATAAAGGGAAAGAAATCCAAGAATATCATTAAAGAAAACGAGCAAACCATGAGAGAGAGAGCAAGAGAAGAAAGGATCAGAGAAAAACTACACAAAAAACTATGAAACAAGTAACAAAACATCAATAAATACATGTCTAATGATAATCAGTTTGAATGTAAATGGACTAAATGCTCCAAGCAAAAGAGCATGACAGAGTTTGTCTATATATATAAAAGATTTCACACCTAAAGACACCTGCAGATGGAAATTAAGAGATGGAGAAACATTAATCATGCAAGTGGATGTCAAAAGAAGTCAGAGTAGCAATCCTTATATCAGACCAAATAGAGTTTTTTAAAATTGAAATTGAATTAGCCAACATAGAGTACACCAGTAGTTTCAAATGTAGCGTTCCACAATTCATCAGTTGTGTATAACACCCAGTGTTCATCACATCACAGGCATTCCTTAATGCCCATCACACAGTTACCCCATCTCCCCAGCCACCTTTCCTCCAGCAACCCTCAGTTGGTTTCCAATAGTTAGGAACCTGTCATGGATTTTCTTCCTCTCTGGTTTCTTCGCATTCATTTTCCCTCCCTTCCCCTATGATCCTCTGTGCTGTTCCTTCTATTCCACATATGAGTAAAACCATATAATAATTGTTTTTCTCTGACTGACTTATTTTGCTCAGCATAATACCCTCCAGTGCCATCCACATCGATATGCTCAATATTGATCCTTTCTGATGGCTGAGTCATATTCCATTGTATATGTATATACCATGTTTTCTTTATCCATTTATCTGTCGATGGATGTCTTGGTTCCTTCCACGGTTTGGCTATTGTGGACAATGTTGCTATAAACATTCGGGGTGCAGTTGCCCCTTCAGATCACTACATTGGTAGCTTTGGGGTAAATAAAATTGCTGGGTTGTAAGGGAGCTCTGTTTTAAGTTCTTGAGGAACCTCCATATTGTTTTCCAAAGTGGCTGTACCAGTTTTCATTCCCACTTAGAAGTGTAAGAGAGTTCCCCTTTCTCCTCACCAACATTTGTTATTTCTCCGCTTGTTAATTTTTGCAATTCTGACTGGTGTGAAGTGGTATCTCATTGTCATTTGGATTTCTTTTTCCCCATGCCAAGTGATGTTGAGCAGTTTGTCATATGTCTGTTGGCCATTTGTGTGTCTTCTTTGGAGAAATATCTGTTCATATCTTCTGCCCATTTCTTGACTCGCTTATTTGTTTTTTGGGTGTTGAGTTTGGGTGTTGAACGGTAGTAAAGCGTACGGCACATTCATGATGCTTCCACACCCACTTTTGGAAATGCTTCTCTCTCAAGGATACCTGAATATGTTAGTGGAGAGTTGCCGTATACGCAGACTTGCTTTTCCCAGGTGAGTGCATGGCACATTCCTTATTCCCTCACGCGCGCGCGCGCACACACACACACACACACACACACAGAGTTGAACATGTTTCTGTCTCGTCAGGAAAGAAGGTGTTCGTTGAGTGACGGTTTCTCACTGATGCTTTTGGGTTCTTGCTTTTATTCCCCCCGGAGAGTGAAGTGTAGGCGCTTTTTCCGTAGGCTTCCGTACACACCCTTGAGAAGCCTTCCGTCAGCCAGAAACAAGCCGTGAGTTGAAAGAGGCGTCCACGCAGACCTCCTTCTCAGAGCGAAGCCTTTCACACTTTTCCTTGTGAAGTAAACTAGAGAGATACAAATACTTTATCAATGATTGCTTTAACAAAAAAGGACTAAATATCCCAATCAGAAAACATAGACTGTAAAGAGGAAGCAAGACCCATCTCTATGCTGCCTACCAGAGAATCACTTCAGACCTAAAAATAAAAGCAGATTCGAAGTCATGGGAAACAAAACCATTTATGATGCAAATGGAAGTGAAAAGAAAGTTGGAGTCGTAATATTTTTATGAGACAAAATAAACTGAATTGTGGGGAAGATGGCAGAGTAGAAGGACCCTAAACTCACCTCATCCCACAGATACAACTAGATCACACTCACACCAGAGTCACCCAGAAATGGACCTTCAGATTTCCCAACAAAACTCTACAACTAAATGGAGAGAGGAAATCACATCAAAGATGGTAGGAAGGACAAGGACTCTGTAGGAATCTAAACCCCGTATTTCTGACCAGCAGAGGGAGGGAACCACAGTCACAGAGGGGCCAGAAAGAAACTACTACACCGGGGAGCCTCTAAAGCGTAGAGACATCCTCATAGCTTATGGCTTTGAAAATCAGAAGGGATGACATTTGTGAGCGTATACAACCAGCAGACTTAAAGCTTGGAACTTTTAAAAATCAGCTGTCTCAGCTCTGAGAGAGCACAGAAGGTGATCGGAAGCTGAGATCTGTCCTTAAAGAGAAAGCACAGCAAACAGTCTGGAGAAGCTTGGGTGAAGCAGGTTGAAACGTGCTTGAGGATTAAACAAGGGAGACATAGTTCCTGAACTCAGAGTTTGCTAAGGGACTTGTCCAGGAACAAAGGAGCTGGCAGGTTCCATTTCCCTCTACGGCCCCTCATTATAAACACACACCTACCTGCAAGATCAAGCACAATCTAGCAATCACTAACTTGCATAAACCATGGCCCATCCCCACACCTACCACACCTGCTTCAGTCCCAGTGCTGTGGATACCCTCCCTGATAAGACCCACACAATCCTTGACAACAATATCTCTCCCCATCACCCACAGAACACGCATGCATCTTGTTAAAACAGCACACCCCATGTGTTGTGCACAATGACACAGTCCAGATCCAGTCTCTGTTGTTGCTATGCATTACCTTCAGAGGAGAACCAGCATCACCAAGGTAAAAATGTATGTTCTGCCCCGTATTTTCCAGAACAAGCAATATATCTGACCTTCCTCACCGAGAGATATTCTCTGAGAAGTAGGCCAAATGAGCAGACAGAGGACTATATCCTAAACGAAAGAAGAGGACAAAGCCACAGCAAGAGACCTAAACAAAATGGATATAAGGAACATGCCTGACAGAAAATTTAAGATAACAATTATAAAGATACTCACTGGGGAAATGAAAAGAGGGAGGACATCAGAAGGGGGAACATCATTGAGACTCTTAACAAAGAGATATGAAAGAAATAATCAGAGATGTGGAACACAAGAAATGAAATTAAGAATATACTAGATAGAATAATTAGCAGGATGGACGAAGCAGAGGAACAAATTAATGAACTAGAAGACAGTAATGGAAAGTAATCAAGCGGAACAAATGAGAGGAAAAAGAAGTATGCAAAAATGAGAAGAGACTTAGGGAATTCATTGACTCCATCCAGTGTAACAACACCCACATTAGAGGGATCCCAGAAGGTGAAAAGGGGGAAAAGGGGGCAGAAAATCTATTTGAGCAAAGAAGAGCTGAAAACTTAACCTAATCTGGTGAAGGAAACCTATACAAATCCATAAGGCATAGAGATCCCCTCCCACAAAGTCAACCGAAGGAGGTCCACATCAAGACACAGAGTAATCCAAATGGGAAAAGGTAGTGATAAAGAAAAAACATTTAAAGCAGCAAGATAAAAGAAGACAGGTAACATGGAAGGGAAAGCCCATAAAGCTATCAGCTGAGTTTTCAGCAGAAACTATGCAGGACAGAAGAAAGTGGCGTTAAATATTCAAAGTGCTGAATGAGAAAAATCTGCAGCAAGGAATAATTTATCCAGCAAGCCTATCCTTCAGAAAAGAAGGGGAGAAAAAGAGTTTCTTAGCCACACAAACTAAAAGAGTTCATGACCACTAAATTAACTACAAAAAATATTGAAGGGGACACTATGAGTGGAAAAAAACCGTAAGTGAGAGTATGACAATAATGAATCAAGGAAGCAGTAAAAATAAGTATTTCTGTAAAAATCAGTTAAGGGATTCACAAAATAAAAGTATGTAAAATATGAAAACATATACCCTAACACATGAGGAGGAGTCAACAGTGGGTTTGAACTTAAACAGCATTCAACTTAATATAGACCGAAAAGGCTATATATAATCCAGGGGGTCACCACAAACCCAAAGCACTAATACACATGCAAAAGATAAAGGGAAAGAAATCCAAGAATATCATTAAAGAAAACGAGCAAACCATGAGAGAGAGAGCAAGAGAAGAAAGGATCAGAGAAAAACTACACAAAAAACTATGAAACAAGTAACAAAACATCAATAAATACATGTCTAATGATAATCAGTTTGAATGTAAATGGACTAAATGCTCCAAGCAAAAGAGCATGACAGAGTTTGTCTATATATATAAAAGATTTCACACCTAAAGACACCTGCAGATGGAAATTAAGAGATGGAGAAACATTAATCATGCAAGTGGATGTCAAAAGAAGTCAGAGTAGCAATCCTTATATCAGACCAAATAGAGTTTTTTAAAATTGAAATTGAATTAGCCAACATAGAGTACACCAGTAGTTTCAAATGTAGCGTTCCACAATTCATCAGTTGTGTATAACACCCAGTGTTCATCACATCACAGGCATTCCTTAATGCCCATCACACAGTTACCCCATCTCCCCAGCCACCTTTCCTCCAGCAACCCTCAGTTGGTTTCCAATAGTTAGGAACCTGTCATGGATTTTCTTCCTCTCTGGTTTCTTCGCATTCATTTTCCCTCCCTTCCCCTATGATCCTCTGTGCTGTTCCTTCTATTCCACATATGAGTAAAACCATATAATAATTGTTTTTCTCTGACTGACTTATTTTGCTCAGCATAATACCCTCCAGTGCCATCCACATCGATATGCTCAATATTGATCCTTTCTGATGGCTGAGTCATATTCCATTGTATATGTATATACCATGTTTTCTTTATCCATTTATCTGTCGATGGATGTCTTGGTTCCTTCCACGGTTTGGCTATTGTGGACAATGTTGCTATAAACATTCGGGGTGCAGTTGCCCCTTCAGATCACTACATTGGTAGCTTTGGGGTAAATAAAATTGCTGGGTTGTAAGGGAGCTCTGTTTTAAGTTCTTGAGGAACCTCCATATTGTTTTCCAAAGTGGCTGTACCAGTTTTCATTCCCACTTAGAAGTGTAAGAGAGTTCCCCTTTCTCCTCACCAACATTTGTTACTTCTCCGCTTGTTAATTTTTGCAATTCTGACTGGTGTGAAGTGGTATCTCATTGTCATTTGGATTTCTTTTTCCCCATGCCAAGTGATGTTGAGCAGTTTGTCATATATCTGTTGGCCATTTGTGTGTCTTCTTTGGAGAAATATCTGTTCATATCTTCTGCCCATTTCTTGACTCGCTTATTTGTTTTTTGGGTGTTGAGTTTGGGTGTTGAACGGTAGTAAAGCGTACGGCACATTCATGATGCTTCCACACCCACTTTTGGAAATGCTTCTCTCTCAAGGATACCTGAATATGTTAGTGGAGAGTTGCCGTATACGCAGACTTGCTTTTCCCAGGTGAGTGCATGGCACATTCCTTATTCCCTCACGCGCGCGCGCGCACACACACACACACACAAACACACACACACACACACACACACACAGAGTTGAACATGTTTCTGTCTCGTCAGGAAAGAAGGTGTTCGTTGAGTGACGGTTTCTCACTGATGCTTTTGGGTTCTTGCTTTTATTCCTCCCGGAGAGTGAAGTGTAGGCGCTTATTCCGTAGGCTTGCGTACACACCCTTGAGAAGCCTTCCGTCAGCCAGAAACAAGCCGTGAGTTGAAAGAGGCGTCCACGCAGACCTCCTTCTCAGAGCGAAGCCTTTCACACTTTTCCTTGTGAAGTAAACTACAGAGATACAAATACTTTATCAATGATTGCTTTAACAAAAAAGGACTAAATATCCCAATCAGAAAACATAGACTGTAAAGAGGAAGCAAGACCCATCTCTATGCTGCCTACCAGAGAATCACTTCAGACCTAAAAATAAAAGCAGATTCGAAGTAATGGGAAACAAAACGATTTATGATGCAAATGGAAGTGAAAAGAAAGTTGGAGTCGTAATATTTTTATGAGACAAAATAAACTGAATTGTGGGGAAGATGGCAGAGTAGAAGGACCCTAAACTCACCTCATCCCACAGATACAACTAGATCACACACACACCAGAGTCACCCAGAAATGGACCTTCAGATTTCCCAACAAAACTCTACAACTAAATGGAGAGAGGAAATCACATCAAAGATGGTAGGAAGGACAAGGACTCTGTAGGAATCTAAACCCCGTATTTCTGACCACCAGAGGGAGGGAACCACAGTCACAGAGGGGCCAGAAACAAACTACTACACCGGGGAGCCTCTAAAGCGTAGAGACATCCTCATAGCTTATGGCTTTGAAAATCAGAAGGGATGACATTTGTGAGCGTATACAACCAGCAGACTTAAAGCTTGGAACTTTTAAAAATCAGCTGTCTCAGCTCTGAGAGAGCAGAGAAGGTGATCGGAAGCTGAGATCTGTCCTTAAAGAGAAAGCACAGCAAACAGTCTGGAGAATTTTGGGTGAAGCAGGTTGAAACGTGCTTGAGGATTAAACAAGGGAGACATAGTTCCTGAACTCAGAGTTTGCTAAGGGACTTGTCCAGGAACAAAGGAGCTGGCAGGTGCCATTTCCCTCTACGGCCCCTCATTATAAACACACACCTACCTGCAAGATCAAGCACAATCTAGCAATCACTAACTTGCATAAACCATGGCCCATCCCCACACCTACCACACCTGCTTCAGTCCCAGTGCTGTGGATACCCTCCCTGATAAGACCCACACAATCCTTGACAACAATATGTCTCCCCATCACCCACAGAACACGCATGCATCTTGTTAAAACAGCACACCCCATGTGTTGTGCACAATGACACAGTCCAGATCCAGTCTCTGTTGTTGCTATGCATTACCTTCAGAGGAGAAACAGCATCACCAAGTTAAAAATGTATGTTCTGCCCCGTATTTTCAAGAACAAGCAATATATCTGACCTTCCTCACCGAGAGATATTCTCTGAGAAGTAGGCCAAATGAGCAGACAGAGGACTATGTCCTAAACGAAAGAAGAGGACAAAGCCACAGCAAGAGACCTAAACAAAATGGATATAAGGAACATGCCTGACAGAAAATTTAAGATAACAATTATAAAGATACTCACTGGGGAAATGAAAAGAGGGAGGACATCAGAAGGGGGAACATCATTGAGACTCTTAACAAAGAGATATGAAAGAAATAATCAGAGATGTGGAACACAAGAAATGAAATTAAGAATATACTAGATAGAATAATTAGCAGGATGGACGAAGCAGAGGAACAAATTAATGAACTAGAAGACAGTAATGGAAAGTAATCAAGCGGAACAAATGAGAGGAAAAAGAAGTATGCAAAAATGAGAAGAGACTTAGGGAATTCACTGACTCCATCCAGTGTAACAACACCCACATTAGAGGGATCCCAGAAGGTGAAAAGGGGGAAAAGGGGGCAGAAAATCTATTTGAGCAAAGAAGAGCTGAAAACTTAACCTAATCTGGTGAAGGAAACCTATACAAATCCATAAGGCATAGAGATCCCCTCCCACAAAGTCAACCGAAGGAGGTCCACATCAAGACACATAGTAATCCAAATGGGAAAAGGTAGTGATAAAGAAAAAACATTTAAAGCAGCAAGATAAAAGAAGACAGGTAACATGCAAGGGAAAGCCCATAAAGCTATCAGCTGAGTTTTCAGCAGAAACTATGCAGGACAGAAGAAAGTGGCGTTAAATATTCAAAGTGCTGAATGAGAAAAATCTGCAGCAAGGAATAATTTATCCAGCAAGCCTATCCTTCAGAAAAGAAGGGGAGAAAAAGAGTTTCTTAGCCACACAAACTAAAAGAGTTCATGACCACTAAATTAACTACAAAAAATATTGAAGGGGACACTATGAGTGGAAAAAAACCGTAAGTGAGAGTATGACAATAATGAATCAAGGAAGCAGTAAAAATAAGTATTTCTGTAAAAATCAGTTAAGGGATTCACAAAATAAAAGTATGTAAAATATGAAAACATATACCCTAACACATGAGGAGGAGTCAACAGTGGGTTTGAACTTAAACAGCATTCAACTTAATATAGACCGAAAAGGCTATATATAATCCAGGGGGTCACCACAAACCCAAAGCACTAATACACATGCAAAAGATAAAGGGAAAGAAATCCAAGAATATCATTAAAGAAAACGAGCAAACCATGAGAGAGAGAGCAAGAGAAGAAAGGATCAGAGAAAAACTACACAAAAAACTATGAAACAAGTAACAAAACATCAATAAATACATGTCTAATGATAATCAGTTTGAATGTAAATGGACTAAATGCTCCAAGCAAAAGAGCATGACAGAGTTTGTCTATATATATAAAAGATTTCACACCTAAAGACACCTGCAGATGGAAATTAAGAGATGGAGAAACATTAATCATGCAAGTGGATGTCAAAAGAAGTCAGAGTAGCAATCCTTATATCAGACCAAATAGAGTTTTTTAAAATTGAAATTGAATTAGCCAACATAGAGTACACCAGTAGTTTCAAATGTAGCGTTCCACAATTCATCAGTTGTGTATAACACCCAGTGTTCATCACATCACAGGCATTCCTTAATGCCCATCACACAGTTACCCCATCTCCCCAGCCACCTTTCCTCCAGCAACCCTCAGTTGGTTTCCAATAGTTAGGAACCTGTCATGGATTTTCTTCCTCTCTGGTTTCTTCGCATTCATTTTCCCTCCCTTCCCCTATGATCCTCTGTGCTGTTCCTTCTATTCCACATATGAGTAAAACCATATAATAATTGTTTTTCTCTGACTGACTTATTTTGCTCAGCATAATACCCTCCAGTGCCATCCACATCGATATGCTCAATATTGATCCTTTCTGATGGCTGAGTCATATTCCATTGTATATGTATATACCATGTTTTCTTTATCCATTTATCTGTCGATGGATGTCTTGGTTCCTTCCACGGTTTGGCTATTGTGGACAATGTTGCTATAAACATTCGGGGTGCAGTTGCCCCTTCAGATCACTACATTGGTAGCTTTGGGGTAAATAAAATTGCTGGGTTGTAAGGGAGCTCTGTTTTAAGTTCTTGAGGAACCTCCATATTGTTTTCCAAAGTGGCTGTACCAGTTTTCATTCCCACTTAGAAGTGTAAGAGAGTTCCCCTTTCTCCTCACCAACATTTGTTATTTCTCCGCTTGTTAATTTTTGCAATTCTGACTGGTGTGAAGTGGTATCTCATTGTCATTTGGATTTCTTTTTCCCCATGCCAAGTGATGTTGAGCAGTTTGTCATATGTCTGTTGGCCATTTGTGTGTCTTCTTTGGAGAAATATCTGTTCATATCTTCTGCCCATTTCTTGACTCGCTTATTTGTTTTTTGGGTGTTGAGTTTGGGTGTTGAACGGTAGTAAAGCATACGGCACATTCATGATGCTTCCACACCCACTTTTGGAAATGCTTCTCTCTCAAGGATACCTGAAGATGTTAGTGGAGAGTTGCCGTATACGCAGACTTGCTTTTCCCAGGTGAGTGCATGGCACATTCCTTATTCCCTCACGCGCGCGCGCGCACACACACACACACACACACACACAGAGTTGAACATGTTTCTGTCTCGTCAGGAAAGAAGGTGTTCGTTGAGTGACGGTTTCTCACTGATGCTTTTGGGTTCTTGCTTTTATTCCCCCCGGAGAGTGAAGTGTAGGCGCTTTTTCCGTAGGCTTCCGTACACACCCTTGAGAAGCCTTCCGTCAGCCAGAAACAAGCCGTGAGTTGAAAGAGGCGTCCACGCAGACCTCCTTCTCAGAGCGAAGCCTTTCACACTTTTCCTTGTGAAGTAAACTAGAGAGATACAAATACTTTATCAATGATTGCTTTAACAAAAAAGGACTAAATATCCCAATCAGAAAACATAGACTGTAAAGAGGAAGCAAGACCCATCTCTATGCTGCCTACCAGAGAATCACTTCAGACCTAAAAATAAAAGCAGATTCGAAGTCATGGGAAACAAAACCATTTATGATGCAAATGGAAGTGAAAAGAAAGTTGGAGTCGTAATATTTTTATGAGACAAAATAAACTGAATTGTGGGGAAGATGGCAGAGTAGAAGGACCCTAAACTCACCTCATCCCACAGATACAACTAGATCACACTCACACCAGAGTCACCCAGAAATGGACCTTCAGATTTCCCAACAAAACTCTACAACTAAATGGAGAGAGGAAATCACATCAAAGATGGTAGGAAGGACAAGGACTCTGTAGGAATCTAAACCCCGTATTTCTGACCAGCAGAGGGAGGGAACCACAGTCACAGAGGGGCCAGAAACAAACTACTACACCGGGGAGCCTCTAAAGCGTAGAGACATCCTCATAGCTTATGGCTTTGAAAATCAGAAGGGATGACATTTGTGAGCGTATACAACCAGCAGACTTAAAGCTTGGAACTTTTAAAAATCAGCTGTCTCAGCTCTGAGAGAGCAGAGAAGGTGATCGGAAGCTGAGATCTGTCCTTAAAGAGAAAGCACAGCAAACAGTCTGGAGAATTTTGGGTGAAGCAGGTTGAAACGTGCTTGAGGATTAAACAAGGGAGACATAGTTCCTGAACTCAGAGTTTGCTAAGGGACTTGTCCAGGAACAAAGGAGCTGGCAGGTGCCATTTCCCTCTACGGCCCCTCATTATAAACACACACCTACCTGCAAGATCAAGCACAATCTAGCAATCACTAACTTGCATAAACCATGGCCCATCCCCACACCTACCACACCTGCTTCAGTCCCAGTGCTGTGGATACCCTCCCTGATAAGACCCACACAATCCTTGACAACAATATGTCTCCCCATCACCCACAGAACACGCATGCATCTTGTTAAAACAGCACACCCCATGTGTTGTGCACAATGACACAGTCCAGATCCAGTCTCTGTTGTTGCTATGCATTACCTTCAGAGGAGAAACAGCATCACCAAGTTAAAAATGTATGTTCTGCCCCGTATTTTCAAGAACAAGCAATATATCTGACCTTCCTCACCGAGAGATATTCTCTGAGAAGTAGGCCAAATGAGCAGACAGAGGACTATGTCCTAAACGAAAGAAGAGGACAAAGCCACAGCAAGAGACCTAAACAAAATGGATATAAGGAACATGCCTGACAGAAAATTTAAGATAACAATTATAAAGATACTCACTGGGGAAATGAAAAGAGGGAGGACATCAGAAGGGGGAACATCATTGAGACTCTTAACAAAGAGATATGAAAGAAATAATCAGAGATGTGGAACACAAGAAATGAAATTAAGAATATACTAGATAGAATAATTAGCAGGATGGACGAAGCAGAGGAACAAATTAATGAACTAGAAGACAGTAATGGAAAGTAATCAAGCGGAACAAATGAGAGGAAAAAGAAGTATGCAAAAATGAGAAGAGACTTAGGGAATTCACTGACTCCATCCAGTGTAACAACACCCACATTAGAGGGATCCCAGAAGGTGAAAAGGGGGAAAAGGGGGCAGAAAATCTATTTGAGCAAAGAAGAGCTGAAAACTTAACCTAATCTGGTGAAGGAAACCTATACAAATCCATAAGGCATAGAGATCCCCTCCCACAAAGTCAACCGAAGGAGGTCCACATCAAGACACATAGTAATCCAAATGGGAAAAGGTAGTGATAAAGAAAAAACATTTAAAGCAGCAAGATAAAAGAAGACAGGTAACATGCAAGGGAAAGCCCATAAAGCTATCAGCTGAGTTTTCAGCAGAAACTATGCAGGACAGAAGAAAGTGGCGTTAAATATTCAAAGTGCTGAATGAGAAAAATCTGCAGCAAGGAATAATTTATCCAGCAAGCCTATCCTTCAGAAAAGAAGGGGAGAAAAAGAGTTTCTTAGCCACACAAACTAAAAGAGTTCATGACCACTAAATTAACTACAAAAAATATTGAAGGGGACACTATGAGTGGAAAAAAACCGTAAGTGAGAGTATGACAATAATGAATCAAGGAAGCAGTAAAAATAAGTATTTCTGTAAAAATCAGTTAAGGGATTCACAAAATAAAAGTATGTAAAATATGAAAACATATACCCTAACACATGAGGAGGAGTCAACAGTGGGTTTGAACTTAAACAGCATTCAACTTAATATAGACCGAAAAGGCTATATATAATCCAGGGGGTCACCACAAACCCAAAGCACTAATACACATGCAAAAGATAAAGGGAAAGAAATCCAAGAATATCATTAAAGAAAACGAGCAAACCATGAGAGAGAGAGCAAGAGAAGAAAGGATCAGAGAAAAACTACACAAAAAACTATGAAACAAGTAACAAAACATCAATAAATACATGTCTAATGATAATCAGTTTGAATGTAAATGGACTAAATGCTCCAAGCAAAAGAGCATGACAGAGTTTGTCTATATATATAAAAGATTTCACACCTAAAGACACCTGCAGATGGAAATTAAGAGATGGAGAAACATTAATCATGCAAGTGGATGTCAAAAGAAGTCAGAGTAGCAATCCTTATATCAGACCAAATAGAGTTTTTTAAAATTGAAATTGAATTAGCCAACATAGAGTACACCAGTAGTTTCAAATGTAGCGTTCCACAATTCATCAGTTGTGTATAACACCCAGTGTTCATCACATCACAGGCATTCCTTAATGCCCATCACACAGTTACCCCATCTCCCCAGCCACCTTTCCTCCAGCAACCCTCAGTTGGTTTCCAATAGTTAGGAACCTGTCATGGATTTTCTTCCTCTCTGGTTTCTTCGCATTCATTTTCCCTCCCTTCCCCTATGATCCTCTGTGCTGTTCCTTCTATTCCACATATGAGTAAAACCATATAATAATTGTTTTTCTCTGACTGACTTATTTTGCTCAGCATAATACCCTCCAGTGCCATCCACATCGATATGCTCAATATTGATCCTTTCTGATGGCTGAGTCATATTCCATTGTATATGTATATACCATGTTTTCTTTATCCATTTATCTGTCGATGGATGTCTTGGTTCCTTCCACGGTTTGGCTATTGTGGACAATGTTGCTATAAACATTCGGGGTGCAGTTGCCCCTTCAGATCACTACATTGGTAGCTTTGGGGTAAATAAAATTGCTGGGTTGTAAGGGAGCTCTGTTTTAAGTTCTTGAGGAACCTCCATATTGTTTTCCAAAGTGGCTGTACCAGTTTTCATTCCCACTTAGAAGTGTAAGAGAGTTCCCCTTTCTCCTCACCAACATTTGTTATTTCTCCGCTTGTTAATTTTTGCAATTCTGACTGGTGTGAAGTGGTATCTCATTGTCATTTGGATTTCTTTTTCCCCATGCCAAGTGATGTTGAGCAGTTTGTCATATGTCTGTTGGCCATTTGTGTGTCTTCTTTGGAGAAATATCTGTTCATATCTTCTGCCCATTTCTTGACTCGCTTATTTGTTTTTTGGGTGTTGAGTTTGGGTGTTGAACGGTAGTAAAGCATACGGCACATTCATGATGCTTCCACACCCACTTTTGGAAATGCTTCTCTCTCAAGGATACCTGAAGATGTTAGTGGAGAGTTGCCGTATACGCAGACTTGCTTTTCCCAGGTGAGTGCATGGCACATTCCTTATTCCCTCACGCGCGCGCGCGCACACACACACACACACACACACACAGAGTTGAACATGTTTCTGTCTCGTCAGGAAAGAAGGTGTTCGTTGAGTGACGGTTTCTCACTGATGCTTTTGGGTTCTTGCTTTTATTCCCCCCGGAGAGTGAAGTGTAGGCGCTTTTTCCGTAGGCTTCCGTACACACCCTTGAGAAGCCTTCCGTCAGCCAGAAACAAGCCGTGAGTTGAAAGAGGCGTCCACGCAGACCTCCTTCTCAGAGCGAAGCCTTTCACACTTTTCCTTGTGAAGTAAACTAGAGAGATACAAATACTTTATCAATGATTGCTTTAACAAAAAAGGACTAAATATCCCAATCAGAAAACATAGACTGTAAAGAGGAAGCAAGACCCATCTCTATGCTGCCTACCAGAGAATCACTTCAGACCTAAAAATAAAAGCAGATTCGAAGTCATGGGAAACAAAACCATTTATGATGCAAATGGAAGTGAAAAGAAAGTTGGAGTCGTAATATTTTTATGAGACAAAATAAACTGAATTGTGGGGAAGATGGCAGAGTAGAAGGACCCTAAACTCACCTCATCCCACAGATACAACTAGATCACACTCACACCAGAGTCACCCAGAAATGGACCTTCAGATTTCCCAACAAAACTCTACAACTAAATGGAGAGAGGAAATCACATCAAAGATGGTAGGAAGGACAAGGACTCTGTAGGAATCTAAACCCCGTATTTCTGACCAGCAGAGGGAGGGAACCACAGTCACAGAGGGGCCAGAAACAAACTACTACACCGGGGAGCCTCTAAGCGTAGAGACATCCTCATAGCTTATGGCTTTGAAAATCAGAAGGGATGACATTTGTGAGCGTATACCACCAGCAGACTTAAAGCTTGGAACTTTTAAAAATCAGCTGTCTCAGCTCTGAGAGAGCACAGAAGGTGATCGGAAGCTGAGATCTGTCCTTAAAGAGAAAGCACAGCAAACAGTCTGGAGAAGCTTGGGTGAAGCAGGTTGAAACGTGCTTGAGGATTAAACAAGGGAGACATAGTTCCTGAACTCAGAGTTTGCTAAGGGACTTGTCCAGGAACAAAGGAGCTGGCAGGTTCCATTTCCCTCTACGGCCCCTCATTATAAACACACACCTACCTGCAAGATCAAGCACAATCTAGCAATCACTAACTTGCATAAACCATGGCCCATCCCCACACCTACCACACCTGCTTCAGTCCCAGTGCTGTGGATACCCTCCCTGATAAGACCCACACAATCCTTGACAACAATATGTCTCCCCATCACCCACAGAACACGCATGCATCTTGTTAAAACAGCACACCCCATGTGTTGGGCACAATGACACAGTCCAGATCCAGTCTCTGTTGTTGCTATGCATTACCTTCAGAGGAGAACCAGCATCACCAAGTTAAAAATGTATGTTCTGCCCCGTATTTTCAAGAACAAGCAATATATCTGACCTTCCTAACCGAGAGATATTCTCTGAGAAGTAGGCCAAATGAGCAGACAGAGGACTATGTCCTAAACGAAAGAAGAGGACAAAGCCACAGCAAGAGACCTAAACAAAATGGATATAAGGAACATGCCTGACAGAAAATTTAAGATAACAATTATAAAGATACTCACTGGGGAAATGAAAAGAGGGAGGACATCAGAAGGGGGAACATCATTGAGACTCTTAACAAAGAGATATGAAAGAAATAATCAGAGATGTGGAACACAAGAAATGAAATTAAGAATATACTAGATAGAATAATTAGCAGGATGGACGAAGCAGAGGAACAAATTAATGAACTAGAAGACAGTAATGGAAAGTAATCAAGCGGAACAAATGAGAGGAAAAAGAAGTATGCAAAAATGAGAAGAGACTTAGGGAATTCAGTGATTCCATCCAGTGTAACAACACCCACATTAGAGGGATCCCAGAAGGTGAAAAGGGGGAAAAGGGGGCAGAAAATCTATTTGAGCAAAGAAGAGCTGAAAACTTAACCTAATCTGGTGAAGGAAACCTATACAAATCCATAAGGCATAGAGATCCCCTCCCACAAAGTCAACCGAAGGAGGTCCACATCAAGACACATAGTAATCCAAATGGGAAAAGGTAGTGATAAAGAAAAAACATTTAAAGCAGCAAGATAAAAGAAGACAGGTAACATGCAAGGGAAAGCCCATAAAGCTATCAGCTGAGTTTTCAGCAGAAACTATGCAGGACAGAAGAAAGTGGCGTTAAATATTCAAAGTGCTGAATGAGAAAAATCTGCAGCAAGGAATAATTTATCCAGCAAGCCTATCCTTCAGAAAAGAAGGGGAGAAAAAGAGTTTCTTAGCCACACAAACTAAAAGAGTTCATGACCACTAAATTAACTACAAAAAATATTGAAGGGGACACTATGAGTGGAAAAAAACCGTAAGTGAGAGTATGACAATAATGAATCAAGGAAGCAGTAAAAATAAGTATTTCTGTAAAAATCAGTTAAGGGATTCACAAAATAAAAGTATGTAAAATATGAAAACATATACCCTAACACATGAGGAGGAGTCAACAGTGGGTTTGAACTTAAACAGCATTCAACTTAATATAGACCGAAAAGGCTATATATAATCCAGGGGGTCACCACAAACCCAAAGCACTAATACACATGCAAAAGATAAAGGGAAAGAAATCCAAGAATATCATTAAAGAAAACGAGCAAACCATGAGAGAGAGAGCAAGAGAAGAAAGGATCAGAGAAAAACTACACAAAAAACTATGAAACAAGTAACAAAACATCAATAAATACATGTCTAATGATAATCAGTTTGAATGTAAATGGACTAAATGCTCCAAGCAAAAGAGCATGACAGAGTTTGTCTATATATATAAAAGATTTCACACCTAAAGACACCTGCAGATGGAAATTAAGAGATGGAGAAACATTAATCATGCAAGTGGATGTCAAAAGAAGTCAGAGTAGCAATCCTTATATCAGACCAAATAGAGTTTTTTAAAATTGAAATTGAATTAGCCAACATAGAGTACACCAGTAGTTTCAAATGTAGCGTTCCACAATTCATCAGTTGTGTATAACACCCAGTGTTCATCACATCACAGGCATTCCTTAATGCCCATCACACAGTTACCCCATCTCCCCAGCCACCTTTCCTCCAGCAACCCTCAGTTGGTTTCCAATAGTTAGGAACCTGTCATGGATTTTCTTCCTCTCTGGTTTCTTCGCATTCATTTTCCCTCCCTTCCCCTATGATCCTCTGTGCTGTTCCTTCTATTCCACATATGAGTAAAACCATATAATAATTGTTTTTCTCTGACTGACTTATTTTGCTCAGCATAATACCCTCCAGTGCCATCCACATCGATATGCTCAATATTGATCCTTTCTGATGGCTGAGTCATATTCCATTGTATATGTATATACCATGTTTTCTTTATCCATTTATCTGTCGATGGATGTCTTGGTTCCTTCCACGGTTTGGCTATTGTGGACAATGTTGCTATAAACATTCGGGGTGCAGTTGCCCCTTCAGATCACTACATTGGTAGCTTTGGGGTAAATAAAATTGCTGGGTTGTAAGGGAGCTCTGTTTAAGTTCTTGAGGAACCTCCATATTGTTTTCCAAAGTGGCTGTACCAGTTTTCATTCCCACTTAGAAGTGTAAGAGAGTTCCCCTTTCTCCTCACCAACATTTGTTATTTCTCCGCTTGTTAATTTTTGCAATTCTGACTGGTGTGAAGTGGTATCTCATTGTCATTTGGATTTCTTTTTCCCCATGCCAAGTGATGTTGAGCAGTTTGTCATATGTCTGTTGGCCATTTGTGTGTCTTCTTTGGAGAAATATCTGTTCATATCTTCTGCCCATTTCTTGACTCGCTTATTTGTTTTTTGGGTGTTGAGTTTGGGTGTTGAACGGTAGTAAAGCGTACGGCACATTCATGATGCTTCCACACCCACTTTTGGAAATGCTTCTCTCTCAAGGATACCTGAATATGTTAGTGGAGAGTTGCCGTATACGCAGACTTGCTTTTCCCAGGTGAGTGCATGGCACATTCCTTATTCCCTCACGCGCGCGCGCGCACACACACACACACACACACACACAGAGTTGAACATGTTTCTGTCTCGTCAGGAAAGAAGGTGTTCGTTGAGTGACGGTTTCTCACTGATGCTTTTGGGTTCTTGCTTTTATTCCCCCCGCAGAGTGAAGTGTAGGCGCTTTTTCCGTAGGCTTCCGTACACACCCTTGAGAAGCCTTCCGTCAGCCAGAAACAAGCCGTGAGTTGAAAGAGGCGTCCACGCAGACCTCCTTCTCAGAGCGAAGCCTTTCACACTTTTCCTTGTGAAGTAAACTAGAGAGATACAAATACTTTATCAATGATTGCTTTAACAAAAAAGGACTAAATATCCCAATCAGAAAACATAGACTGTAAAGAGGAAGCAAGACCCATCTCTATGCTGCCTACCAGAGAATCACTTCAGACCTAAAAATAAAAGCAGATTCGAAGTCATGGGAAACAAAACCATTTATGATGCAAATGGAAGTGAAAAGAAAGTTGGAGTCGTAATATTTTTATGAGACAAAATAAACTGAATTGTGGGGAAGATGGCAGAGTAGAAGGACCCTAAACTCACCTCATCCCACAGATACAACTAGATCACACTCACACCAGAGTCACCCAGAAATGGACCTTCAGATTTCCCAACAAAACTCTACAACTAAATGGAGAGAGGAAATCACATCAAAGATGGTAGGAAGGACAAGGACTCTGTAGGAATCTAAACCCCGTATTTCTGACCAGCAGAGGGAGGGAACCACAGTCACAGAGGGGCCAGAAAGAAACTACTACACCGGGGAGCCTCTAAAGCGTAGAGACATCCTCATAGCTTATGGCTTTGAAAATCAGAAGGATGACATTTGTGAGCGTATACAACCAGCAGACTTAAAGCTTGGAACTTTAAAAATCAGCTGTCTCAGCTCTGAGAGAGCACAGAAGGTGATCGGAAGCTGAGATCTGTCCTTAAAGAGAAAGCACAGCAAACAGTCTGGAGAAGCTTGGGTGAAGCAGGTTGAAACGTGCTCTTGAGGATTAAACAAGGGAGACATAGTTCCTGAACTCAGAGTTTGCTAAGGGACTTGTCCAGGAACAAAGGAGCTGGCAGGTTCCATTTCCCTCTACGGCCCCTCATTATAAACACACACCTACCTGCAAGATCAAGCACAATCTAGCAATCACTAACTTGCATAAACCATGGCCCATCCCCACACCTACCACACCTGCTTCAGTCCCAGTGCTGTGGATACCCTCCCTGATAAGACCCACACAATCCTTGACAACAATATCTCTCCCCATCACCCACAGAACACGCATGCATCTTGTTAAAACAGCACACCCCATGTGTTGTGCACAATGACACAGTCCAGATCCAGTCTCTGTTGTTGCTATGCATTACCTTCAGAGGAGAACCAGCATCACCAAGTTAAAAATGTATGTTCTGCCCCGTATTTTCCAGAACAAGCAATATATCTGAACTTCCTCACCGAGAGATATTCTCTGAGAAGTAGGCCAAATGAGCAGACAGAGGACTATATCCTAAACGAAAGAAGAGGACAAAGCCACAGCAAGAGACCTAAACAAAATGGATATAAGGAACATGCCTGACAGAAAATTTAAGATAACAATTATAAAGATACTCACTGGGGAAATGAAAAGAGGGAGGACATCAGAAGGGGGAACATCATTGAGACTCTTAACAAAGAGATATGAAAGAAATAATCAGAGATGTGGAACACAAGAAATGAAATTAAGAATATACTAGATAGAATAATTAGCAGGATGGACGAAGCAGAGGAACAAATTAATGAACTAGAAGACAGTAATGGAAAGTAATCAAGCGGAACAAATGAGAGGAAAAAGAAGTATGCAAAAATGAGAAGAGACTTAGGGAATTCATTGACTCCATCCAGTGTAACAACACCCACATTAGAGGGATCCCAGAAGGTGAAAAGGGGGAAAAGGGGGCAGAAAATCTATTTGAGCAAAGAAGAGCTGAAAACTTAACCTAATCTGGTGAAGGAAACCTATACAAATCCATAAGGCATAGAGATCCCCTCCCACAAAGTCAACCGAAGGAGGTCCACATCAAGACACAGAGTAATCCAAATGGGAAAAGGTAGTGATAAAGAAAAAACATTTAAAGCAGCAAGATAAAAGAAGACAGGTAACATGCAAGGGAAAGCCCATAAAGCTATCAGCTGAGTTTTCAGCAGAAACTATGCAGGACAGAAGAAAGTGGCGTTAAATATTCAAAGTGCTGAATGAGAAAAATCTGCAGCAAGGAATAATTTATCCAGCAAGCCTATCCTTCAGAAAAGAAGGGGAGAAAAAGAGTTTCTTAGCCACACAAACTAAAAGAGTTCATGACCACTAAATTAACTACAAAAAATATTGAAGGGGACACTATGAGTGGAAAAAAACCGTAAGTGAGAGTATGACAATAATGAATCAAGGAAGCAGTAAAAATAAGTATTTCTGTAAAAATCAGTTAAGGGATTCACAAAATAAAAGTATGTAAAATATGAAAACATATACCCTAACACATGAGGAGGAGTCAACAGTGGGTTTGAACTTAAACAGCATTCAACTTAATATAGACCGAAAAGGCTATATATAATCCAGGGGGTCACCACAAACCCAAAGCACTAATACACATGCAAAAGATAAAGGGAAAGAAATCCAAGAATATCATTAAAGAAAACGAGCAAACCATGAGAGAGAGAGCAAGAGAAGAAAGGATCAGAGAAAAACTACACAAAAAACTATGAAACAAGTAACAAAACATCAATAAATACATGTCTAATGATAATCAGTTTGAATGTAAATGGACTAAATGCTCCAAGCAAAAGAGCATGACAGAGTTTGTCTATATATATAAAAGATTTCACACCTAAAGACACCTGCAGATGGAAATTAAGAGATGGAGAAACATTAATCATGCAAGTGGATGTCAAAAGAAGTCAGAGTAGCAATCCTTATATCAGACCAAATAGAGTTTTTTAAAATTGAAATTGAATTAGCCAACATAGAGTACACCAGTAGTTTCAAATGTAGCGTTCCACAATTCATCAGTTGTGTATAACACCCAGTGTTCATCACATCACAGGCATTCCTTAATGCCCATCACACAGTTACCCCATCTCCCCAGCCACCTTTCCTCCAGCAACCCTCAGTTGGTTTCCAATAGTTAGGAACCTGTCATGGATTTTCTTCCTCTCTGGTTTCTTCGCATTCATTTTCCCTCCCTTCCCCTATGATCCTCTGTGCTGTTCCTTCTATTCCACATATGAGTAAAACCATATAATAATTGTTTTTCTCTGACTGACTTATTTTGCTCAGCATAATACCCTCCAGTGCCATCCACATCGATATGCTCAATATTGATCCTTTCTGATGGCTGAGTCATATTCCATTGTATATGTATATACCATGTTTTCTTTATCCATTTATCTGTCGATGGATGTCTTGGTTCCTTCCACGGTTTGGCTATTGTGGACAATGTTGCTATAAACATTCGGGGTGCAGTTGCCCCTTCAGATCACTACATTGGTAGCTTTGGGGTAAATAAAATTGCTGGGTTGTAAGGGAGCTCTGTTTTAAGTTCTTGAGGAACCTCCATATTGTTTTCCAAAGTGGCTGTACCAGTTTTCATTCCCACTTAGAAGTGTAAGAGAGTTCCCCTTTCTCCTCACCAACATTTGTTACTTCTCCGCTTGTTAATTTTTGCAATTCTGACTGGTGTGAAGTGGTATCTCATTGTCATTTGGATTTCTTTTTCCCCATGCCAAGTGATGTTGAGCAGTTTGTCATATATCTGTTGGCCATTTGTGTGTCTTCTTTGGAGAAATATCTGTTCATATCTTCTGCCCATTTCTTGACTCGCTTATTTGTTTTTTGGGTGTTGAGTTTGGGTGTTGAACGGTAGTAAAGCGTACGGCACATTCATGATGCTTCCACACCCACTTTTGGAAATGCTTCTCTCTCAAGGATACCTGAATATGTTAGTGGAGAGTTGCCGTATACGCAGACTTGCTTTTCCCAGGTGAGTGCATGGCACATTCCTTATTCCCTCACGCGCGCGCGCGCACACACACACACACACAAACACACACACACACACACACACACACAGAGTTGAACATGTTTCTGTCTCGTCAGGAAAGAAGGTGTTCGTTGAGTGACGGTTTCTCACTGATGCTTTTGGGTTCTTGCTTTTATTCCTCCCGGAGAGTGAAGTGTAGGCGCTTTTTCCGTAGGCTTGCGTACACACCCTTGAGAAGCCTTCCGTCAGCCAGAAACAAGCCGTGAGTTGAAAGAGGCGTCCACGCAGACCTCCTTCTCAGAGCGAAGCCTTTCACACTTTTCCTTGTGAAGTAAACTACAGAGATACAAATACTTTATCAATGATTGCTTTAACAAAAAAGGACTAAATATCCCAATCAGAAAACATAGACTGTAAAGAGGAAGCAAGACCCATCTCTATGCTGCCTACCAGAGAATCACTTCAGACCTAAAAATAAAAGCAGATTCGAAGTAATGGGAAACAAAACGATTTATGATGCAAATGGAAGTGAAAAGAAAGTTGGAGTCGTAATATTTTTATGAGACAAAATAAACTGAATTGTGGGGAAGATGGCAGAGTAGAAGGACCCTAAACTCACCTCATCCCACAGATACAACTAGATCACACTCACACCAGAGTCACCCAGAAATGGACCTTCAGATTTCCCAACAAAACTCTACAACTAAATGGAGAGAGGAAATCACATCAAAGATGGTAGGAAGGACAAGGACTCTGTAGGAATCTAAACCCCGTATTTCTGACCACCAGAGGGAGGGAACCACAGTCACAGAGGGGCCAGAAACAAACTACTACACCGGGGAGCCTCTAAAGCGTAGAGACATCCTCATAGCTTATGGCTTTGAAAATCAGAAGGGATGACATTTGTGAGCGTATACAACCAGCAGACTTAAAGCTTGGAACTTTTAAAAATCAGCTGTCTCAGCTCTGAGAGAGCAGAGAAGGTGATCGGAAGCTGAGATCTGTCCTTAAAGAGAAAGCACAGCAAACAGTCTGGAGAATTTTGGGTGAAGCAGGTTGAAACGTGCTTGAGGATTAAACAAGGGAGACATAGTTCCTGAACTCAGAGTTTGCTAAGGGACTTGTCCAGGAACAAAGGAGCTGGCAGGTGCCATTTCCCTCTACGGCCCCTCATTATAAACACACACCTACCTGCAAGATCAAGCACAATCTAGCAATCACTAACTTGCATAAACCATGGCCCATCCCCACACCTACCACACCTGCTTCAGTCCCAGTGCTGTGGATACCCTCCCTGATAAGACCCACACAATCCTTGACAACAATATGTCTCCCCATCACCCACAGAACACGCATGCATCTTGTTAAAACAGCACACCCCATGTGTTGTGCACAATGACACAGTCCAGATCCAGTCTCTGTTGTTGCTATGCATTACCTTCAGAGGAGAACCAGCATCACCAAGTTAAAAATGTATGTTCTGCCCCGTATTTTCAAGAACAAGCAATATATCTGACCTTCCTCACCGAGAGATATTCTCTGAGAAGTAGGCCAAATGAGCAGACAGAGGACTATGTCCTAAACGAAAGAAGAGGACAAAGCCACAGCAAGAGACCTAAACAAAATGGATATAAGGAACATGCCTGACAGAAAATTTAAGATAACAATTATAAAGATACTCACTGGGGAAATGAAAAGAGGGAGGACATCAGAAGGGGGAACATCATTGAGACTCTTAACAAAGAGATATGAAAGAAATAATCAGAGATGTGGAACACAAGAAATGAAATTAAGAATATACTAGATAGAATAATTAGCAGGATGGACGAAGCAGAGGAACAAATTAATGAACTAGAAGACAGTAATGGAAAGTAATCAAGCGGAACAAATGAGAGGAAAAAGAAGTATGCAAAAATGAGAAGAGACTTAGGGAATTCAGTGACTCCATCCAGTGTAACAACACCCACATTAGAGGGATCCCAGAAGGTGAAAAGGGGGAAAAGGGGGCAGAAAATCTATTTGAGCAAAGAAGAGCTGAAAACTTAACCTAATCTGGTGAAGGAAACCTATACAAATCCATAAGGCATAGAGATCCCCTCCCACAAAGTCAACCGAAGGAGGTCCACATCAAGACACATAGTAATCCAAATGGGAAAAGGTAGTGATAAAGAAAAAACATTTAAAGCAGCAAGATAAAAGAAGACAGGTAACATGCAAGGGAAAGCCCATAAAGCTATCAGCTGAGTTTTCAGCAGAAACTATGCAGGACAGAAGAAAGTGGCGTTAAATATTCAAAGTGCTGAATGAGAAAAATCTGCAGCAAGGAATAATTTATCCAGCAAGCCTATCCTTCAGAAAAGAAGGGGAGAAAAAGAGTTTCTTAGCCACACAAACTAAAAGAGTTCATGACCACTAAATTAACTACAAAAAATATTGAAGGGGACACTATGAGTGGAAAAAAACCGTAAGTGAGAGTATGACAATAATGAATCAAGGAAGCAGTAAAAATAAGTATTTCTGTAAAAATCAGTTAAGGGATTCACAAAATAAAAGTATGTAAAATATGAAAACATATACCCTAACACATGAGGAGGAGTCAACAGTGGGTTTGAACTTAAACAGCATTCAACTTAATATAGACCGAAAAGGCTATATATAATCCAGGGGGTCACCACAAACCCAAAGCACTAATACACATGCAAAAGATAAAGGGAAAGAAATCCAAGAATATCATTAAAGAAAACGAGCAAACCATGAGAGAGAGAGCAAGAGAAGAAAGGATCAGAGAAAAACTACACAAAAAACTATGAAACAAGTAACAAAACATCAATAAATACATGTCTAATGATAATCAGTTTGAATGTAAATGGACTAAATGCTCCAAGCAAAAGAGCATGACAGAGTTTGTCTATATATATAAAAGATTTCACACCTAAAGACACCTGCAGATGGAAATTAAGAGATGGAGAAACATTAATCATGCAAGTGGATGTCAAAAGAAGTCAGAGTAGCAATCCTTATATCAGACCAAATAGAGTTTTTTAAAATTGAAATTGAATTAGCCAACATAGAGTACACCAGTAGTTTCAAATGTAGCGTTCCACAATTCATCAGTTGTGTATAACACCCAGTGTTCATCACATCACAGGCATTCCTTAATGCCCATCACACAGTTACCCCATCTCCCCAGCCACCTTTCCTCCAGCAACCCTCAGTTGGTTTCCAATAGTTAGGAACCTGTCATGGATTTTCTTCCTCTCTGGTTTCTTCGCATTCATTTTCCCTCCCTTCCCCTATGATCCTCTGTGCTGTTCCTTCTATTCCACATATGAGTAAAACCATATAATAATTGTTTTTCTCTGACTGACTTATTTTGCTCAGCATAATACCCTCCAGTGCCATCCACATCGATATGCTAAATATTGATCCTTTCTGATGGCTGAGTCATATTCCATTGTATATCTATATACCATGTTTTCTTTATCCATTTATCTGTCGATGGATGTCTTGGTTCCTTCCACGGTTTGGCTATTGTGGACAATGTTGCTATAAACATTCGGGGTGCAGTTGCCCCTTCAGATCACTACATTGGTAGCTTTGGGGTAAATAAAATTGCTGGGTTGTAAGGGAGCTCTGTTTTAAGTTCTTGAGGAACCTCCATATTGTTTTCCAAAGTGGCTGTACCAGTTTTCATTCCCACGTAGAAGTGTAAGAGAGTTCCCCTTTCTCCTCACCAACATTTGTTATTTCTCCGCTTGTTAATTTTTGCAATTCTGACTGGTGTGAAGTGGTATCTAACTGTCATTTGGATTTCTTTTTCCCCATGCCAAGTGATGTTGAGCAGTTTGTCATATGTCTGTTGGCCATTTGTGTGTCTTCTTTGGAGAAATATCTGTTCATATCTTCTGCCCATTTCTTGACTCGCTTATTTGTTTTTTGGGTGTTGAGTTTGGGTGTGGAACGGTAGTAAAGCTTACGGCACATTCATGATGCTTCCACACCCACTTTTGGAAATGCTTCTCTCTCAAGGATACCTGAATATGTTAGTGGAGAGTTGCCGTATACGCAGACTTGCTTTTCCCAGGTGAGTGCATGGCACATTCCTTATTCCCTCACGTGCGCGCGCGCGCACACACACACACACACACACAGAGTTGAACATGTTTCTGTCTCGTCAGGAAAGAAGGTGTTCGTTGAGTGACGGTTTCTCACTGATGCTTTTGGGTTCTTGCTTTTATTCCCCCCGGAGAGTGAAGTGTAGGCGCTTTTTCCGTAGGCTTCCGTACACACCCTTGAGAAGCCTTCCGTCAGCCAGAAACAAGCCGTGAGTTGAAAGAGGCGTCCACGCAGACCTCCTTCTCAGAGCGAAGCCTTTCACACTTTTCCTTGTGAAGTAAACTACAGAGATACAAATACTTTATCAATGATTGCTTTAACAAAAAAGGACTAAATATCCCAATCAGAAAACATAGACTGTAAAGAGGAAGCAAGACCCATCTCTATGCTGCCTACCAGAGAATCACTTCAGACCTAAAAATAAAAGCAGATTCGAAGTCATGGGAAACAAAACGATTTATGATGCAAATGGAAGTGAAAAGAAAGTTGGAGTCGTAATATTTTTATGAGACAAAATAAACTGAATTGTGGGGAAGATGGCAGAGTAGAAGGACCCTAAACTCACCTCATCCCACAGATACAACTAGATCACACTCACACCAGAGTCACCCAGAAATGGACCTTCAGATTTCCCAACAAAACTCTACAACTAAATGGAGAGAGGAAATCACATCAAAGATGGTAGGAAGGACAAGGACTCTGTAGGAATCTAAACCCCGTATTTCTGACCACCAGAGGGAGGGAACCACAGTCACAGAGGGGCCAGAAACAAACTACTACACCGGGGAGCCACTAAAGCGTAGAGACATCCTCATAGCTTATGGCTTTGAAAATCAGAAGGGATGACATTTGTGAGCGTATACAACCAGCAGACTTAAAGCTTGGAACTTTTAAAAATCAGCTGTCTCAGCTCTGAGAGAGCACAGAAGGTGATCGGAAGCTGAGATCTGTCCTTAAAGAGAAAGCACAGCAAACAGTCTGGAGAAACTTGGGTGAAGCAGGTTGAAACGTGCTTGAGGATTAAACAAGGGAGACATAGTTCCTGAACTCAGAGTTTGCTAAGGGACTTGTCCAGGAACAAAGGAGCTGGCAGGTTCCATTTCCCTCTACGGCCCCTCATTATAAACACACACCTACCTGCAAGATCAAGCACAATCTAGCAATCACTAACTTGCATAAACCATGGCCCATCCCCACACCTACCACACCTGCTTCAGTCCCAGTGCTGTGGATACCCTCCCTGATAAGACCCACACAATCCTTGACAACAATATGTCTCCCCATCACCCACAGAACACGCATGCATCTTGTTAAAACAGCACACCCCATGTGTTGTGCACAATGACACAGTCCAGATCCAGTCTCTGTTGTTGCTATGCATTACCTTCAGAGGAGAACCAGCATCACCAAGTTAAAAATGTATGTTCTGCCCCGTATTTTCAAGAACAAGCAATATATCTGACCTTCCTAACCGAGAGATATTCTCTGAGAAGTAGGCCAAATGAGCAGACAGAGGACTATGTCCTAAACGAAAGAAGAGGACAAAGCCACAGCAAGAGACCTAAACAAAATGGATATAAGGAACATGCCTGACAGAAAATTTAAGATAACAATTATAAAGATACTCACTGGGGAAATGAAAAGAGGGAGGACATCAGAAGGGGGAACATCACTGAGACTCTTAACAAAGAGATATGAAAGAAATAATCAGAGATGTGGAACACAAGAAATGAAATTAAGAATATACTAGATAGAATAATTAGCAGGATGGACGAAGCAGAGGAACAAATTAATGATCTAGAAGACAGTAATGGAAAGTAATCAAGCGGAACAAATGAGAGGAAAAAGAAGTATGCAAAAATGAGAAGAGACTTAGGGAATTCAGTGACTCCATCCAGTGTAACAACACCCACATTAGAGGGATCCCAGAAGGTGAAAAGGGGGAAAAGGGGGCAGAAAATCTATTTGAGCAAAGAAGAGCTGAAAACTTAACCTAATCTGGTGAAGGAAACCTATACAAATCCATAAGGCATAGAGATCCCCTCCCACAAAGTCAACCGAAGGAGGTCCACATCAAGACACATAGTAATCCAAATGGGAAAAGGTAGTGATAAAGAAAAAACATTTAAAGCAGCAAGATAAAAGAAGACAGGTAACATGCAAGGGAAAGCCCATAAAGCTATCAGCTGAGTTTTCAGCAGAAACTATGCAGGACAGAAGAAAGTGGCGTTAAGTATTCAAAGTGCTGAATGAGAAAAATCTGCAGCAAGGAATAATTTATCCAGCAAGCCTATCCTTCAGAAAAGAAGGGGAGAAAAAGAGTTTCTTAGCCACACAAACTAAAAGAGTTCATGACCACTAAATTAACTACAAAAAATATTGAAGGGGACACTATGAGTGGAAAAGAACCGTAAGTGAGAGTATGACAATAATGAATCAAGGAAGCAGTAAAAATAAGTATTTCTGTAAAAATCAGTTAAGGGATTCACAAAATAAAAGTATGTAAAATATGAAAACATATACCCTAACACATGAGGAGGAGTCAACAGTGGGTTTGAACTTAAACAGCATTCAACTTAATATAGACCGAAAAGGCTATATATAATCCAGGGGGTCACCACAAACCCAAAGCACTAATACACATGCAAAAGATAAAGGGAAAGAAATCCAAGAATATCATTAAAGAAAACGAGCAAACCATGAGAGAGAGAGCAAGAGAAGAAAGGATCAGAGAAAAACTACACAAAAAACTATGAAACAAGTAACAAAACATCAATAAATACATGTCTAATGATAATCAGTTTGAATGTAAATGGACTAAATGCTCCAAGCAAAAGAGCATGACAGAGTTTGTCTATATATATAAAAGATTTCACACCTAAAGACACCTGCAGATGGAAATTAAGAGATGGAGAAACATTAATCATGCAAGTGGATGTCAAAAGAAGTCAGAGTAGCAATCCTTATATCAGACCAAATAGAGTTTTTTAAAATTGAAATTGAATTAGCCAACATAGAGTACACCAGTAGTTTCAAATGTAGCGTTCCACAATTCATCAGTTGTGTATAACACCCAGTGTTCATCACATCACAGGCATTCCTTAATGCCCATCACACAGTTACCCCATCTCCCCAGCCACCTTTCCTCCAGCAACCCTCAGTTGGTTTCCAATAGTTAGGAACCTGTCATGGATTTTCTTCCTCTCTGGTTTCTTCGCATTCATTTTCCCTCCCTTCCCCTATGATCCTCTGTGCTGTTCCTTCTATTCCACATATGAGTAAAACCATAAAATAATTGTTTTTCTCTGACTGACTTATTTTGCTCAGCATAATACCCTCCAGTGCCATCCACATCGATATGCTCAATATTGATCCTTTCTGATGGCTGAGTCATATTCCATTGTATATGTATATACCATGTTTTCTTTATCCATTTATCTGTCGATGGATGTCTTGGTTCCTTCCACGGTTTGGCTATTGTGGACAATGTTGCTATAAACATTCGGGGTGCAGTTGCCCCTTCAGATCACTACATTGGTAGCTTTGGGGTAAATAAAATTGCTGGGTTGTAAGGGAGCTCTGTTTTAAGTTCTTGAGGAACCTCCATATTGTTTTCCAAAGTGGCTGTACCAGTTTTCATTCCCACTTAGAAGTGTAAGAGAGTTCCCCTTTCTCCTCACCAACATTTGTTACTTCTCCGCTTGTTAATTTTTGCAATTCTGACTGGTGTGAAGTGGTATCTCATTGTCATTTGGATTTCTTTTTCCCCATGCCAAGTGATGTTGAGCAGTTTGTCATATGTCTGTTGGCCATTTGTGTGTCTTCTTTGGAGAAATATCTGTTCATATCTTCTGCCCATTTCTTGACTCGCTTATTTGTTTTTTGGGTGTTGAGTTTGGGTGTTGAACGGTAGTAAAGCATACGGCACATTCATGATGCTTCCACACCCACTTTTGGAAATGCTTCTCTCTCAAGGATACCTGAAGATGTTAGTGGAGAGTTGCCGTATACGCAGACTTGCTTTTCCCAGGTGAGTGCATGGCACATTCCTTATTCCCTCACGCGCGCGCGCGCACACACACACACACACACACACACAGAGTTGAACATGTTTCTGTCTCGTCAGGAAAGAAGGTGTTCGTTGAGTGACGGTTTCTCACTGATGCTTTTGGGTTCTTGCTTTTATTCCCCCCGGAGAGTGAAGTGTAGGCGCTTTTTCCGTAGGCTTCCGTACACACCCTTGAGAAGCCTTCCGTCAGCCAGAAACAAGCCGTGAGTTGAAAGAGGCGTCCACGCAGACCTCCTTCTCAGAGCGAAGCCTTTCACACTTTTCCTTGTGAAGTAAACTAGAGAGATACAAATACTTTATCAATGATTGCTTTAACAAAAAAGGACTAAATATCCCAATCAGAAAACATAGACTGTAAAGAGGAAGCAAGACCCATCTCTATGCTGCCTACCAGAGAATCACTTCAGACCTAAAAATAAAAGCAGATTCGAAGTCATGGGAAACAAAACCATTTATGATGCAAATGGAAGTGAAAAGAAAGTTGGAGTCGTAATATTTTTATGAGACAAAATAAACTGAATTGTGGGGAAGATGGCAGAGTAGAAGGACCCTAAACTCACCTCATCCCACAGATACAACTAGATCACACTCACACCAGAGTCACCCAGAAATGGACCTTCAGATTTCCCAACAAAACTCTACAACTAAATGGAGAGAGGAAATCACATCAAAGATGGTAGGAAGGACAAGGACTCTGTAGGAATCTAAACCCCGTATTTCTGACCAGCAGAGGGAGGGAACCACAGTCACAGAGGGGCCAGAAACAAACTACTACACCGGGGAGCCTCTAAGCGTAGAGACATCCTCATAGCTTATGGCTTTGAAAATCAGAAGGGATGACATTTGTGAGCGTATACCACCAGCAGACTTAAAGCTTGGAACTTTTAAAAATCAGCTGTCTCAGCTCTGAGAGAGCACAGAAGGTGATCGGAAGCTGAGATCTGTCCTTAAAGAGAAAGCACAGCAAACAGTCTGGAGAAGCTTGGGTGAAGCAGGTTGAAACGTGCTTGAGGATTAAACAAGGGAGACATAGTTCCTGAACTCAGAGTTTGCTAAGGGACTTGTCCAGGAACAAAGGAGCTGGCAGGTTCCATTTCCCTCTACGGCCCCTCATTATAAACACACACCTACCTGCAAGATCAAGCACAATCTAGCAATCACTAACTTGCATAAACCATGGCCCATCCCCACACCTACCACACCTGCTTCAGTCCCAGTGCTGTGGATACCCTCCCTGATAAGACCCACACAATCCTTGACAACAATATGTCTCCCCATCACCCACAGAACACGCATGCATCTTGTTAAAACAGCACACCCCATGTGTTGGGCACAATGACACAGTCCAGATCCAGTCTCTGTTGTTGCTATGCATTACCTTCAGAGGAGAACCAGCATCACCAAGTTAAAAATGTATGTTCTGCCCCGTATTTTCAAGAACAAGCAATATATCTGACCTTCCTAACCGAGAGATATTCTCTGAGAAGTAGGCCAAATGAGCAGACAGAGGACTATGTCCTAAACGAAAGAAGAGGACAAAGCCACAGCAAGAGACCTAAACAAAATGGATATAAGGAACATGCCTGACAGAAAATTTAAGATAACAATTATAAAGATACTCACTGGGGAAATGAAAAGAGGGAGGACATCAGAAGGGGGAACATCATTGAGACTCTTAACAAAGAGATATGAAAGAAATAATCAGAGATGTGGAACACAAGAAATGAAATTAAGAATATACTAGATAGAATAATTAGCAGGATGGACGAAGCAGAGGAACAAATTAATGAACTAGAAGACAGTAATGGAAAGTAATCAAGCGGAACAAATGAGAGGAAAAAGAAGTATGCAAAAATGAGAAGAGACTTAGGGAATTCAGTGATTCCATCCAGTGTAACAACACCCACATTAGAGGGATCCCAGAAGGTGAAAAGGGGGAAAAGGGGGCAGAAAATCTATTTGAGCAAAGAAGAGCTGAAAACTTAACCTAATCTGGTGAAGGAAACCTATACAAATCCATAAGGCATAGAGATCCCCTCCCACAAAGTCAACCGAAGGAGGTCCACATCAAGACACAGAGTAATCCAAATGGGAAAAGGTAGTGATAAAGAAAAAACATTTAAAGCAGCAAGATAAAAGAAGACAGGTAACATGCAAGGGAAAGCCCATAAAGCTATCAGCTGAGTTTTCAGCAGAAACTATGCAGGACAGAAGAAAGTGGCGTTAAATATTCAAAGTGCTGAATGAGAAAAATCTGCAGCAAGGAATAATTTATCCAGCAAGCCTATCCTTCAGAAAAGAAGGGGAGAAAAAGAGTTTCTTAGCCACACAAACTAAAAGAGTTCATGACCACTAAATTAACTACAAAAAATATTGAAGGGGACACTATGAGTGGAAAAAAACCGTAAGTGAGAGTATGACAATAATGAATCAAGGAAGCAGTAAAAATAAGTATTTCTGTAAAAATCAGTTAAGGGATTCACAAAATAAAAGTATGTAAAATATGAAAACATATACCCTAACACATGAGGAGGAGTCAACAGTGGGTTTGAACTTAAACAGCATTCAACTTAATATAGACCGAAAAGGCTATATATAATCCAGGGGGTCACCACAAACCCAAAGCACTAATACACATGCAAAAGATAAAGGGAAAGAAATCCAAGAATATCATTAAAGAAAACGAGCAAACCATGAGAGAGAGAGCAAGAGAAGAAAGGATCAGAGAAAAACTACACAAAAAACTATGAAACAAGTAACAAAACATCAATAAATACATGTCTAATGATAATCAGTTTGAATGTAAATGGACTAAATGCTCCAAGCAAAAGAGCATGACAGAGTTTGTCTATATATATAAAAGATTTCACACCTAAAGACACCTGCAGATGGAAATTAAGAGATGGAGAAACATTAATCATGCAAGTGGATGTCAAAAGAAGTCAGAGTAGCAATCCTTATATCAGACCAAATAGAGTTTTTTAAAATTGAAATTGAATTAGCCAACATAGAGTACACCAGTAGTTTCAAATGTAGCGTTCCACAATTCATCAGTTGTGTATAACACCCAGTGTTCATCACATCACAGGCATTCCTTAATGCCCATCCCACAGTTACCCCATCTCCCCAGCCACCTTTCCTCCAGCAACCCTCAGTTGGTTTCCAATAGTTAGGAACCTGTCATGGATTTTCTTCCTCTCTGGTTTCTTCGCATTCATTTTCCCTCCCTTCCCCTATGATCCTCTGTGCTGTTCCTTCTATTCCACATATGAGTAAAACCATATAATAATTGTTTTTCTCTGACTGACTTATTTTGCTCAGCATAATACCCTCCAGTGCCATCCACATCGATATGCTCAATATTGATCCTTTCTGATGGCTGAGTCATATTCCATTGTATATGTATATACCATGTTTTCTTTATCCATTTATCTGTCGATGGATGTCTTGGTTCCTTCCACGGTTTGGCTATTGTGGACAATGTTGCTATAAACATTCGGGGTGCAGTTGCCCCTTCAGATCACTACATTGGTAGCTTTGGGGTAAATAAAATTGCTGGGTTGTAAGGGAGCTCTGTTTTAAGTTCTTGAGGAACCTCCATATTGTTTTCCAAAGTGGCTGTACCAGTTTTCATTCCCACTTAGAAGTGTAAGAGAGTTCCCCTTTCTCCTCACCAACATTTGTTATTTCTCCGCTTGTTAATTTTTGCAATTCTGACTGGTGTGAAGTGGTATCTCATTGTCATTTGGATTTCTTTTTCCCCATGCCAAGTGATGTTGAGCAGTTTGTCATATGTCTGTTGGCCATTTGTGTGTCTTCTTTGGAGAAATATCTGTTCATATCTTCTGCCCATTTCTTGACTCGCTTATTTGTTTTTTGGGTGTTGAGTTTGGGTGTTGAACGGTAGTAAAGCGTACGGCACATTCATGATGATTCCACACCCACTTTTGGAAATGCTTCTCTCTCAAGGATACCTGAATATGTTAGTGGAGAGTTGCCGTATACGCAGACTTGCTTTTCCCAGGTGAGTGCATGGCACATTCCTTATTCCCTCACGCGCGCGCGCGCACACACACACACACACACACACACAGAGTTGAACATGTTTCTGTCTCGTCAGGAAAGAAGGTGTTCGTTGAGTGACGGTTTCTCACTGATGCTTTTGGGTTCTTGCTTTTATTCCCCCCGGAGAGTGAAGTGTAGGCGCTTTTTCCGTAGGCTTCCGTACACACCCTTGAGAAGCCTTCCGTCAGCCAGAAACAAGCCGTGAGTTGAAAGAGGCGTCCACGCAGACCTCCTTCTCAGAGCGAAGCCTTTCACACTTTTCCTTGTGAAGTAAACTAGAGAGATACAAATACTTTATCAATGATTGCTTTAACAAAAAAGGACTAAATATCCCAATCAGAAAACATAGACTGTAAAGAGGAAGCAAGACCCATCTCTATGCTGCCTACCAGAGAATCACTTCAGACCTAAAAATAAAAGCAGATTCGAAGTCATGGGAAACAAAACCATTTATGATGCAAATGGAAGTGAAAAGAAAGTTGGAGTCGTAATATTTTTATGAGACAAAATAAATTGAATTGTGGGGAAGATGGCAGAGTAGAAGGACCCTAAACTCACCTCATCCCACAGATACAACTAGATCACACTCACACCAGAGTCACCCAGAAATGGACCTTCAGATTTCCCAACAAAACTCTACAACTAAATGGAGAGAGGAAATCACATCAAAGATGGTAGGAAGGACAAGGACTCTGTAGGAATCTAAACCCCGTATTTCTGACCAGCAGAGGGAGGGAACCACAGTCACAGAGGGGCCAGAAAGAAACTACTACACCGGGGAGCCTCTAAAGCGTAGAGACATCCTCATAGCTTATGGCTTTGAAAATCAGAAGGGATGACATTTGTGAGCGTATACAACCAGCAGACTTAAAGCTTGGAACTTTTAAAAATCAGCTGTCTCAGCTCTGAGAGAGCAGAGAAGGTGATCGGAAGCTGAGATCTGTCCTTAAAGAGAAAGCACAGCAAACAGTCTGGAGAATTTTGGGTGAAGCAGGTTGAAACGTGCTTGAGGATTAAACAAGGGAGACATAGTTCCTGAACTCAGAGTTTGCTAAGGGACTTGTCCAGGAACAAAGGAGCTGGCAGGTGCCATTTCCCTCTACGGCCCCTCATTATAAACACACACCTACCTGCAAGATCAAGCACAATCTAGCAATCACTAACTTGCATAAACCATGGCCCATCCCCACACCTACCACACCTGCTTCAGTCCCAGTGCTGTGGATACCCTCCCTGATAAGACCCACACAATCCTTGACAACAATATGTCTCCCCATCACCCACAGAACACGCATGCATCTTGTTAAAACAGCACACCCCATGTGTTGTGCACAATGACACAGTCCAGATCCAGTCTCTGTTGTTGCTATGCATTACCTTCAGAGGAGAACCAGCATCACCAAGTTAAAAATGTATGTTCTGCCCCGTATTTTCCAGAACAAGCAATATATCTGACCTTCCTCACCGAGAGATATTCTCTGAGAAGTAGGCCAAATGAGCAGACAGAGGACTATATCCTAAACGAAAGAAGAGGACAAAGCCACAGCAAGAGACCTAAACAAAATGGATATAAGGAACATGCCTGACAGAAAATTTAAGATAACAATTATAAAGATACTCACTGGGGAAATGAAAAGAGGGAGGACATCAGAAGGGGGAACATCATTGAGACTCTTAACAAAGAGATATGAAAGAAATAATCAGAGATGTGGAACACAAGAAATGAAATTAAGAATATACTAGATAGAATAATTAGCAGGATGGACGAAGCAGAGGAACAAATTAATGAACTAGAAGACAGTAATGGAAAGTAATCAAGCGGAACAAATGAGAGGAAAAAGAAGTATGCAAAAATGAGAAGAGACTTAGGGAATTCAGTGACTCCATCCAGTGTAACAACACCCACATTAGAGGGATCCCAGAAGGTGAAAAGGGGGAAAAGGGGGCAGAAAATCTATTTGAGCAAAGAAGAGCTGAAAACTTAACCTAATCTGGTGAAGGAAACCTATACAAATCCATAAGGCATAGAGATCCCCTCCCACAAAGTCAACCGAAGGAGGTCCACATCAAGACACAGAGTAATCCAAATGGGAAAAGGTAGTGATAAAGAAAAAACATTTAAAGCAGCAACATAAAAGAAGACAGGTAACATGCAAGGGAAAGCCCATAAAGCTATCAGCTGAGTTTTCAGCAGAAACTATGCAGGACAGAAGAAAGTGGCGTTAAATATTCAAAGTGCTGAATGAGAAAAATCTGCAGCAAGGAATAATTTATCCAGCAAGCCTATCCTTCAGAAAAGAAGGGGAGAAAAAGAGTTTCTTAGCCACACAAACTAAAAGAGTTCATGACCACTAAATTAACTACAAAAAATATTGAAGGGGACACTATGAGTGGAAAAAAACCGTAAGTGAGAGTATGACAATAATGAATCAAGGAAGCAGTAAAAATAAGTATTTCTGTAAAAATCAGTTAAGGGATTCACAAAATAAAAGTATGTAAAATATGAAAACATATACCCTAACACATGAGGAGGAGTCAACAGTGGGTTTGAACTTAAACAGCATTCAACTTAATATAGACCGAAAAGGCTATATATAATCCAGGGGGTCACCACAAACCCAAAGCACTAATACACATGCAAAAGATAAAGGGAAAGAAATCCAAGAATATCATTAAAGAAAACGAGCAAACCATGAGAGAGAGAGCAAGAGAAGAAAGGATCAGAGAAAAACTACACAAAAAACTATGAAACAAGTAACAAAACATCAATAAATACATGTCTAATGATAATCAGTTTGAATGTAAATGGACTAAATGCTCCAAGCAAAAGAGCATGACAGAGTTTGTCTATATATATAAAAGATTTCACACCTAAAGACACCTGCAGATGGAAATTAAGAGATGGAGAAACATTAATCATGCAAGTGGATGTCAAAAGAAGTCAGAGTAGCAATCCTTATATCAGACCAAATAGAGTTTTTTAAAATTGAAATTGAATTAGCCAACATAGAGTACACCAGTAGTTTCAAATGTAGCGTTCCACAATTCATCAGTTGTGTATAACACCCAGTGTTCATCACATCACAGGCATTCCTTAATGCCCATCACACAGTTACCCCATCTCCCCAGCCACCTTTCCTCCAGCAACCCTCAGTTGGTTTCCAATAGTTAGGAACCTGTCATGGATTTTCTTCCTCTCTGGTTTCTTCGCATTCATTTTCCCTCCCTTCCCCTATGATCCTCTGTGCTGTTCCTTCTATTCCACATATGAGTAAAACCATATAATAATTGTTTTTCTCTGACTGACTTATTTTGCTCAGCATAATACCCTCCAGTGCCATCCACATCGATATGCTCAATATTGATCCTTTCTGATGGCTGAGTCATATTCCATTGTATATGTATATACCATGTTTTCTTTATCCATTTATCTGTCGATGGATGTCTTGGTTCCTTCCACGGTTTGGCTATTGTGGACAATGTTGCTATAAACATTCGGGGTGCAGTTGCCCCTTCAGATCACTACATTGGTAGCTTTGGGGTAAATAAAATTGCTGGGTTGTAAGGGAGCTCTGTTTTAAGTTCTTGAGGAACCTCCATATTGTTTTCCAAAGTGGCTGTACCAGTTTTCATTCCCACTTAGAAGTGTAAGAGAGTTCCCCTTTCTCCTCACCAACATTTGTTACTTCTCCGCTTGTTAATTTTTGCAATTCTGACTGGTGTGAAGTGGTATCTCATTGTCATTTGGATTTCTTTTTCCCCATGCCAAGTGATGTTGAGCAGTTTGTCATATATCTGTTGGCCATTTGTGTGTCTTCTTTGGAGAAATATCTGTTCATATCTTCTGCCCATTTCTTGACTCGCTTATTTGTTTTTTGGGTGTTGAGTTTGGGTGTTGAACGGTAGTAAAGCGTACGGCACATTCATGATGCTTCCACACCCACTTTTGGAAATGCTTCTCTCTCAAGGATACCTGAATATGTTAGTGGAGAGTTGCCGTATACGCAGACTTGCTTTTCCCAGGTGAGTGCATGGCACATTCCTTATTCCCTCACGCGCGCGCGCGCACACACACACACACACAAACACACACACACACACACACACACACAGAGTTGAACATGTTTCTGTCTCGTCAGGAAAGAAGGTGTTCGTTGAGTGACGGTTTCTCACTGATGCTTTTGGGTTCTTGCTTTTATTCCTCCCGGAGAGTGAAGTGTAGGCGCTTTTTCCGTAGGCTTGCGTACACACCCTTGAGAAGCCTTCCGTCAGCCAGAAACAAGCCGTGAGTTGAAAGAGGCGTCCACGCAGACCTCCTTCTCAGAGCGAAGCCTTTCACACTTTTCCTTGTGAAGTAAACTACAGAGATACAAATACTTTATCAATGATTGCTTTAACAAAAAAGGACTAAATATCCCAATCAGAAAACATAGACTGTAAAGAGGAAGCAAGACCCATCTCTATGCTGCCTACCAGAGAATCACTTCAGACCTAAAAATAAAAGCAGATTCGAAGTAATGGGAAACAAAACGATTTATGATGCAAATGGAAGTGAAAAGAAAGTTGGAGTCGTAATATTTTTATGAGACAAAATAAACTGAATTGTGGGGAAGATGGCAGAGTAGAAGGACCCTAAACTCACCTCATCCCACAGATACAACTAGATCACACTCACACCAGAGTCACCCAGAAATGGACCTTCAGATTTCCCAACAAAACTCTACAACTAAATGGAGAGAGGAAATCACATCAAAGATGGTAGGAAGGACAAGGACTCTGTAGGAATCTAAACCCCGTATTTCTGACCACCAGAGGGAGGGAACCACAGTCACAGAGGGGCCAGAAACAAACTACTACACCGGGGAGCCTCTAAAGCGTAGAGACATCCTCATAGCTTATGGCTTTGAAAATCAGAAGGGATGACATTTGTGAGCGTATACAACCAGCAGACTTAAAGCTTGGAACTTTTAAAAATCAGCTGTCTCAGCTCTGAGAGAGCAGAGAAGGTGATCGGAAGCTGAGATCTGTCCTTAAAGAGAAAGCACAGCAAACAGTCTGGAGAATTTTGGGTGAAGCAGGTTGAAACGTGCTTGAGGATTAAACAAGGGAGACATAGTTCCTGAACTCAGAGTTTGCTAAGGGACTTGTCCAGGAACAAAGGAGCTGGCAGGTGCCATTTCCCTCTACGGCCCCTCATTATAAACACACACCTACCTGCAAGATCAAGCACAATCTAGCAATCACTAACTTGCATAAACCATGGCCCATCCCCACACCTACCACACCTGCTTCAGTCCCAGTGCTGTGGATACCCTCCCTGATAAGACCCACACAATCCTTGACAACAATATGTCTCCCCATCACCCACAGAACACGCATGCATCTTGTTAAAACAGCACACCCCATGTGTTGTGCACAATGACACAGTCCAGATCCAGTCTCTGTTGTTGCTATGCATTACCTTCAGAGGAGAACCAGCATCACCAAGTTAAAAATGTATGTTCTGCCCCGTATTTTCAAGAACAAGCAATATATCTGACCTTCCTCACCGAGAGATATTCTCTGAGAAGTAGGCCAAATGAGCAGACAGAGGACTATGTCCTAAACGAAAGAAGAGGACAAAGCCACAGCAAGAGACCTAAACAAAATGGATATAAGGAACATGCCTGACAGAAAATTTAAGATAACAATTATAAAGATACTCACTGGGGAAATGAAAAGAGGGAGGACATCAGAAGGGGGAACATCATTGAGACTCTTAACAAAGAGATATGAAAGAAATAATCAGAGATGTGGAACACAAGAAATGAAATTAAGAATATACTAGATAGAATAATTAGCAGGATGGACGAAGCAGAGGAACAAATTAATGAACTAGAAGACAGTAATGGAAAGTAATCAAGCGGAACAAATGAGAGGAAAAAGAAGTATGCAAAAATGAGAAGAGACTTAGGGAATTCAGTGACTCCATCCAGTGTAACAACACCCACATTAGAGGGATCCCAGAAGGTGAAAAGGGGGAAAAGGGGGCAGAAAATCTATTTGAGCAAAGAAGAGCTGAAAACTTAACCTAATCTGGTGAAGGAAACCTATACAAATCCATAAGGCATAGAGATCCCCTCCCACAAAGTCAACCGAAGGAGGTCCACATCAAGACACATAGTAATCCAAATGGGAAAAGGTAGTGATAAAGAAAAAACATTTAAAGCAGCAAGATAAAAGAAGACAGGTAACATGCAAGGGAAAGCCCATAAAGCTATCAGCTGAGTTTTCAGCAGAAACTATGCAGGACAGAAGAAAGTGGCGTTAAATATTCAAAGTGCTGAATGAGAAAAATCTGCAGCAAGGAATAATTTATCCAGCAAGCCTATCCTTCAGAAAAGAAGGGGAGAAAAAGAGTTTCTTAGCCACACAAACTAAAAGAGTTCATGACCACTAAATTAACTACAAAAAATATTGAAGGGGACACTATGAGTGGAAAAAAACCGTAAGTGAGAGTATGACAATAATGAATCAAGGAAGCAGTAAAAATAAGTATTTCTGTAAAAATCAGTTAAGGGATTCACAAAATAAAAGTATGTAAAATATGAAAACATATACCCTAACACATGAGGAGGAGTCAACAGTGGGTTTGAACTTAAACAGCATTCAACTTAATATAGACCGAAAAGGCTATATATAATCCAGGGGGTCACCACAAACCCAAAGCACTAATACACATGCAAAAGATAAAGGGAAAGAAATCCAAGAATATCATTAAAGAAAACGAGCAAACCATGAGAGAGAGAGCAAGAGAAGAAAGGGTCAGAGAAAAACTACACAAAAAACTATGAAACAAGTAACAAAACATCAATAAATACATGTCTAATGATAATCAGTTTGAATGTAAATGGACTAAATGCTCCAAGCAAAAGAGCATGACAGAGTTTGTCTATATATATAAAAGATTTCACACCTAAAGACACCTGCAGATGGAAATTAAGAGATGGAGAAACATTAATCATGCAAGTGGATGTCAAAAGAAGTCAGAGTAGCAATCCTTATATCAGACCAAATAGAGTTTTTTAAAATTGAAATTGAATTAGCCAACATAGAGTACACCAGTAGTTTCAAATGTAGCGTTCCACAATTCATCAGTTGTGTATAACACCCAGTGTTCATCACATCACAGGCATTCCTTAATGCCCATCACACAGTTACCCCATCTCCCCAGCCACCTTTCCTCCAGCAACCCTCAGTTGGTTTCCAATAGTTAGGAACCTGTCATGGATTTTCTTCCTCTCTGGTTTCTTCGCATTCATTTTCCCTCCCTTCCCCTATGATCCTCTGTGCTGTTCCTTCTATTCCACATATGAGTAAAACCATATAATAATTGTTTTTCTCTGACTGACTTATTTTGCTCAGCATAATACCCTCCAGTGCCATCCACATCGATATGCTAAATATTGATCCTTTCTGATGGCTGAGTCATATTCCATTGTATATCTATATACCATGTTTTCTTTATCCATTTATCTGTCGATGGATGTCTTTGTTCCTTCCACGGTTTGGCTATTGTGGACAATGTTGCTATAAACATTCGGGGTGCAGTTGCCCCTTCAGATCACTACATTGGTAGCTTTGGGGTAAATAAAATTGCTGGGTTGTAAGGGAGCTCTGTTTTAAGTTCTTGAGGAACCTCCATATTGTTTTCCAAAGTGGCTGTACCAGTTTTCATTCCCACGTAGAAGTGTAAGAGAGTTCCCCTTTCTCCTCACCAACATTTGTTATTTCTCCGCTTGTTAATTTTTGCAATTCTGACTGGTGTGAAGTGGTATCTCACTGTCATTTGGATTTCTTTTTCCCCATGCCAAGTGATGTTGAGCAGTTTGTCATATGTCTGTTGGCCATTTGTGTGTCTTCTTTGGAGAAATATCTGTTCATATCTTCTGCCCATTTCTTGACTCGCTTATTTGTTTTTTGGGTGTTGAGTTTGGGTGTGGAACGGTAGTAAAGCTTACGGCACATTCATGATGCTTCCACACCCACTTTTGGAAATGCTTCTCTCTCAAGGATACCTGAATATGTTAGTGGAGAGTTGCCGTATACGCAGACTTGCTTTTCCCAGGTGAGTGCATGGCACATTCCTTATTCCCTCACGCGCGCGCGCGCGCACACACACACACACACACACAGAGTTGAACATGTTTCTGTCTCGTCAGGAAAGAAGGTGTTCGTTGAGTGACGGTTTCTCACTGATGCTTTTGGGTTCTTGCTTTTATTCCCCCCGGAGAGTGAAGTGTAGGCGCTTTTTCCGTAGGCTTCCGTACACACCCTTGAGAAGCCTTCCGTCAGCCAGAAACAAGCCGTGAGTTGAAAGAGGCGTCCACGCAGACCTCCTTCTCAGAGCGAAGCCTTTCACACTTTTCCTTGTGAAGTAAACTACAGAGATACAAATACTTTATCAATGATTGCTTTAACAAAAAAGGACTAAATATCCCAATCAGAAAACATAGACTGTAAAGAGGAAGCAAGACCCATCTCTATGCTGCCTACCAGAGAATCACTTCAGACCTAAAAATAAAAGCAGATTCGAAGTCATGGGAAACAAAACGATTTATGATGCAAATGGAAGTGAAAAGAAAGTTGGAGTCGTAATATTTTTATGAGACAAAATAAACTGAATTGTGGGGAAGATGGCAGAGTAGAAGGACCCTAAACTCACCTCATCCCACAGATACAACTAGATCACACTCACACCAGAGTCACCCAGAAATGGACCTTCAGATTTCCCAACAAAACTCTACAACTAAATGGAGAGAGGAAATCACATCAAAGATGGTAGGAAGGACAAGGACTCTGTAGGAATCTAAACCCCGTATTTCTGACCACCAGAGGGAGGGAACCACAGTCACAGAGGGGCCAGAAACAAACTACTACACCGGGGAGCCTCTAAAGCGTAGAGACATCCTCATAGCTTATGGCTTTGAAAATCAGAAGGGATGACATTTGTGAGCGTATACAACCAGCAGACTTAAAGCTTGGAACTTTTAAAAATCAGCTGTCTCAGCTCTGAGAGAGCACAGAAGGTGATCGGAAGCTGAGATCTGTCCTTAAAGAGAAAGCACAGCAAACAGTCTGGAGAAGCTTGGGTGAAGCAGGTTGAAACGTGCTTGAGGATTAAACAAGGGAGACATAGTTCCTGAACTCAGAGTTTGCTAAGGGACTTGTCCAGGAACAAAGGAGCTGGCAGGTTCCATTTCCCTCTACGGCCCCTCATTATAAACACACACCTACCTGCAAGATCAAGCACAATCTAGCAATCACTAACTTGCATAAACCATGGCCCATCCCCACACCTACCACACCTGCTTCAGTCCCAGTGCTGTGGATACCCTCCCTGATAAGACCCACACAATCCTTGACAACAATATGTCTCCCCATCACCCACAGAACACGCATGCATCTTGTTAAAACAGCACACCCCATGTGTTGTGCACAATGACACAGTCCAGATCCAGTCTCTGTTGTTGCTATGCATTACCTTCAGAGGAGAACCAGCATCACCAAGTTAAAAATGTATGTTCTGCCCCGTATTTTCAAGAACAAGCAATATATCTGACCTTCCTAACCGAGAGATATTCTCTGAGAAGTAGGCCAAATGAGCAGACAGAGGACTATGTCCTAAACGAAAGAAGAGGACAAAGCCACAGCAAGAGACCTAAACAAAATGGATATAAGGAACATGCCTGACAGAAAATTTAAGATAACAATTATAAAGATACTCACTGGGGAAATGAAAAGAGGGAGGACATCAGAAGGGGGAACATCACTGAGACTCTTAACAAAGAGATATGAAAGAAATAATCAGAGATGTGGAACACAAGAAATGAAATTAAGAATATACTAGATAGAATAATTAGCAGGATGGACGAAGCAGAGGAACAAATTAATGATCTAGAAGACAGTAATGGAAAGTAATCAAGCGGAACAAATGAGAGGAAAAAGAAGTATGCAAAAATGAGAAGAGACTTAGGGAATTCAGTGACTCCATCCAGTGTAACAACACCCACATTAGAGGGATCCCAGAAGGTGAAAAGGGGGAAAAGGGGGCAGAAAATCTATTTGAGCAAAGAAGAGCTGAAAACTTAACCTAATCTGGTGAAGGAAACCTATACAAATCCATAAGGCATAGAGATCCCCTCCCACAAAGTCAACCGAAGGAGGTCCACATCAAGACACATAGTAATCCAAATGGGAAAAGGTAGTGATAAAGAAAAAACATTTAAAGCAGCAAGATAAAAGAAGACAGGTAACATGCAAGGGAAAGCCCATAAAGCTATCAGCTGAGTTTTCAGCAGAAACTATGCAGGACAGAAGAAAGTGGCGTTAAGTATTCAAAGTGCTGAATGAGAAAAATCTGCAGCAAGGAATAATTTATCCAGCAAGCCTATCCTTCAGAAAAGAAGGGGAGAAAAAGAGTTTCTTAGCCACACAAACTAAAAGAGTTCATGACCACTAAATTAACTACAAAAAATATTGAAGGGGACACTATGAGTGGAAAAGAACCGTAAGTGAGAGTATGACAATAATGAATCAAGGAAGCAGTAAAAATAAGTATTTCTGTAAAAATCAGTTAAGGGATTCACAAAATAAAAGTATGTAAAATATGAAAACATATACCCTAACACATGAGGAGGAGTCAACAGTGGGTTTGAACTTAAACAGCATTCAACTTAATATAGACCGAAAAGGCTATATATAATCCAGGGGGTCACCACAAACCCAAAGCACTAATACACATGCAAAAGATAAAGGGAAAGAAATCCAAGAATATCATTAAAGAAAACGAGCAAACCATGAGAGAGAGAGCAAGAGAAGAAAGGATCAGAGAAAAACTACACAAAAAACTATGAAACAAGTAACAAAACATCAATAAATACATGTCTAATGATAATCAGTTTGAATGTAAATGGACTAAATGCTCCAAGCAAAAGAGCATGACAGAGTTTGTCTATATATATAAAAGATTTCACACCTAAAGACACCTGCAGATGGAAATTAAGAGATGGAGAAACATTAATCATGCAAGTGGATGTCAAAAGAAGTCAGAGTAGCAATCCTTATATCAGACCAAATAGAGTTTTTTAAAATTGAAATTGAATTAGCCAACATAGAGTACACCAGTAGTTTCAAATGTAGCGTTCCACAATTCATCAGTTGTGTATAACACCCAGTGTTCATCACATCACAGGCATTCCTTAATGCCCATCACACAGTTACCCCATCTCCCCAGCCACCTTTCCTCCAGCAACCCTCAGTTGGTTTCCAATAGTTAGGAACCTGTCATGGATTTTCTTCCTCTCTGGTTTCTTCGCATTCATTTTCCCTCCCTTCCCCTATGATCCTCTGTGCTGTTCCTTCTATTCCACATATGAGTAAAACCATATAATAATTGTTTTTCTCTGACTGACTTATTTTGCTCAGCATAATACCCTCCAGTGCCACCCACATCGATATGCTAAATATTGATCCTTTCTGATGGCTGAGTCATATTCCATTGTATATCTATATACCATGTTTTCTTTATCCATTTATCTGTCGATGGATGTCTTGGTTCCTTCCACGGTTTGGCTATTGTCGACAATGTTGCTATAAACATTCGGGGTGCAGTTGCCCCTTCAGATCACTACATTGGTAGCTTTGGGGTAAATAAAATTGCTGGGTTGTAAGGGAGCTCTGTTTTAAGTTCTTGAGGAACCTCCATATTGTTTTCCAAAGTGGCTGTACCAGTTTTCATTCCCACGTAGAAGTGTAAGAGAGTTCCCCTTTCTCCTCACCAACATTTGTTATTTCTCCGCTTGTTAATTTTTGCAATTCTGACTGGTGTGAAGTGGTATCTCACTGTCATTTGGATTTCTTTTTCCCCATGCCAAGTGATGTTGAGCAGTTTGTCATATGTCTGTTGGCCATTTGTGTGTCTTCTTTGGAGAAATATCTGTTCATATCTTCTGCCCATTTCTTGACTCGCTTATTTGTTTTTTGGGTGTTGAGTTTGGGTGTTGAACGGTAGTAAAGCTTACGGCACATTCATGATGCTTCCACACCCACTTTTGGAAATGCTTCTCTCTCAAGGATACCTGAATATGTTAGTGGAGAGTTGCCGTATACGCAGACTTGCTTTTCCCAGGTGAGTGCATGGCACATTCCTTATTCCCTCACGCGCGCGCGCGCGCACACACACACACACACACACACACACACACACACACACAGAGTTGAACATGTTTCTCTCTCGTCAGGAAAGAAGGTGTTCGTTGAGTGACGGTTTCTCACTGATGCTTTTGGGTTCTTGCTTTTATTCCCCCCGGAGAGTGAAGTGTAGGCGCTTTTTCCGTAGGCTTGCGTACACACCCTTGAGAAGCCTTCCGTCAGCCAGAAACAAGCCGTGAGTTGAAAGAGGCGTCCAGGCAGACCTCCTTCTCAGAGCGAAGCCTTTCACACTTTTCCTTGTGAAGTAAACTAGAGAGATACAAATACTTTATCAATGATTGCTTTAACAAAAAAGGACTAAATATCCCAATCAGAAAACATAGACTGTAAAGAGGAAGCAAGACCCATCTCTATGCTGCCTACCAGAGAATCACTTCAGACCTAAAAATAAAAGCAGATTCGAAGTCATGGGAAACAAAACGATTTATGATGCAAATGGAAGTGAAAAGAAAGTTGGAGTCGTAATATTTTTATGAGACAAAATAAACTGAATTGTGGGGAAGATGGCAGAGTAGAAGGACCCTAAACTCACCTCATCCCACAGATACAACTAGATCACACTCACACCAGAGTCACCCAGAAATGGACCTTCAGATTTCCCAACAAAACTCTACAACTAAATGGAGAGAGGAAATCACATCAAAGATGGTAGGAAGGACAAGGACTCTGTAGGAATCTAAACCCCGTATTTCTGACCACCAGAGGGAGGGAACCACAGTCACAGAGGGGCTAGAAACAAACTACTACACCGGGGAGCCTCTAAAGCGTAGAGACATCCTCATAGCTTGTGGCTTTGAAAATCAGAAGGGATGACATTTGTGAGCGTATACAACCAGCAGACTTAAAGCTTGGAACTTTTAAAAATCAGCTGTCTCAGCTCTGAGAGAGCACAGAAGGTGATCGGAAGCTGAGATCTGTCCTTAAAGAGAAAGCACAGCAAACAGTCTGGAGAAGCTTGGGTGAAGCAGGTTGAAACGTGCTTGAGGATTAAACAAGGGAGACATAGTTCCTGAACTCAGAGTTTGCTAAGGGACTTGTCCAGGAACAAAGGAGCTGGCAGGTGCCATTTCCCTCTACGGCCCCTCATTATAAACACACACCTACCTGCAAGATCAAGCACAATCTAGCAATCACTAACTTGCATAAACCATGGCCCATCCCCACACCTACCACACCTGCTTCAGTCCCAGTGCTGTGGATACCCTCCCTGATAAGACCCACACAATCCTTGACAACAATATGTCTCCCCATCACCCACAGAACACGCATGCATCTTGTTAAAACAGCACACCCCATGTGTTGTGCACAATGACACAGTCCAGATCCAGTCTCTGTTGTTGCTATGCATTACCTTCAGAGGAGAACCAGCATCACCAAGTTAAAAATGTATGTTCTGCCCCGTATTTTCCAGAACAAGCAATATATCTGACCTTCCTCACCGAGAGATATTCTCTGAGAAGTAGGCCAAATGAGCAGACAGAGGACTATGTCCTAAACGAAAGAAGAGGACAAAGCCACAGCAAGAGACCTAAACAAAATGGATATAAGGAACATGCCTGACAGAAAATTTAAGATAACAATTATAAAGATACTCACTGGGGAAATGAAAAGAGGGAGGACATCAGAAGGGGGAACATCATTGAGACTCTTAACAAAGAGATATGAAAGAAATAATCAGAGATGTGGAACACAAGAAATGAAATGAAGAATATACTAGATAGAATAATTAGCAGGATGGACGAAGCAGAGGAACAAATTAATGAACTAGAAGACAGTAATGGAAAGTAATCAAGCGGAACAAATGAGAGGAAAAAGAAGTATGCAAAAATGAGAAGAGACTTAGGGAATTCAGTGATTCCATCCAGTGTAACAACACCCACATTAGAGGGATCCCAGAAGGTGAAAAGGGGGAAAAGGGGGCAGAAAATCTATTTGAGCAAAGAAGAGCTGAAAACTTAACCTAATCTGGTGAAGGAAACCTATACAAATCCATAAGGCATAGAGATCCCCTCCCACAAAGTCAACCGAAGGAGGTCCACATCAAGACACAGAGTAATCCAAATGGGAAAAGGTAGTGATAAAGAAAAAACATTTAAAGCAGCAAGATAAAAGAAGACAGGTAACATGCAAGGGAAAGCCCATAAAGCTATCAGCTGAGTTTTCAGCAGAAACTATGCAGGACAGAAGAAAGTGGCGTTAAATATTCAAAGTGCTGAATGAGAAAAATCTGCAGCAAGGAATAATTTATCCAGCAAGCCTATCCTTCAGAAAAGAAGGGGAGAAAAAGAGTTTCTTAGCCACACAAACTAAAAGAGTTCATGACCACTAAATTAACTACAAAAAATATTGAAGGGGACACTATGAGTGGAAAAGAACCGTAAGTGAGAGTATGACAATAATGAATCAAGGAAGCAGTAAAAATAAGTATTTCTGTAAAAATCAGTTAAGGGATTCACAAAATAAAAGTATGTAAAATATGAAAACATATACCCTAACACATGAGGAGGAGTCAACAGTGGGTTTGAACTTAAACAGCATTCAACTTAATATAGACCGAAAAGGCTATATATAATCCAGGGGGTCACCACAAACCCAAAGCACTAATACACATGCAAAAGATAAAGGGAAAGAAATCCAAGAATATCATTAAAGAAAACGAGCAAACCATGAGAGAGAGAGCAAGAGAAGAAAGGATCAGAGAAAAACTACACAAAAAATTATGAAACAAGTAACAAAACATCAATAAATACATGTCTAATGATAATCAGTTTGAATGTAAATGGACTAAATGCTCCAAGCAAAAGAGCATGACAGAGTTTGTCTATATATATAAAAGATTTCACACCTAAAGACACCTGCAGATGGAAATTAAGAGATGGAGAAACATTAATCATGCAAGTGGATGTCAAAAGAAGTCAGAGTAGCAATCCTTATATCAGACCAAATAGACTTTTTTAAAATTGAAATTGAATTAGCCAACATAGAGTACACCAGTAGTTTCAAATGTAGCGTTCCACAATTCATCAGTTGTGTATAACACCCAGTGTTCATCACATCACAGGCATTCCTTAATGCCCATCACACAGTTACCCCATCTCCCCAGCCACCTTTCCTCCAGCAACCCTCAGTTGGTTTCCAATAGTTAGGAACCTGTCATGGATTTTCTTCCTCTCTGGTTTCTTCGCATTCATTTTCCCTCCCTTCCCCTATGATCCTCTGTGCTGTTCCTTCTATTCCACATATGAGTAAAACCATATAATAATTGTTTTTCTCTGACTGACTTATTTTGCTCAGCATAATACCCTCCAGTGCCATCCACATCGATATGCTCAATATTGATCCTTTCTGATGGCTGAGTCATATTCCATTGTATATGTATATACCATGTTTTCTTTATCCATTTATCTGTCGATGGATGTCTTGGTTCCTTCCACGGTTTGGCTATTGTCGACAATGTTGCTATAAACATTCGGGGTGCAGTTGCCCCTTCAGATCACTACATTGGTAGCTTTGGGGTAAATAAAATTGCTGGGTTGTAAGGGAGCTCTGTTTTATGTTCTTGAGGAACCTCCATATTGTTTTCCAAAGTGGCTGTACCAGTTTTCATTCCCACTTAGAAGTGTAAGAGAGTTCCCCTTTCTCCTCACCAACATTTGTTATTTCTCCGCTTGTTAATTTTTGCAATTCTGACTGGTGTGAAGTGGTATCTCACTGTCATTTGGATTTCTTTATCCCCATGCCAAGTGATGTTGAGCAGTTTGTCATATGTCTGTTGGCCATTTGTTTGTCTTCTTTGGAGAAATATCTGTTCATATCTTCTGCCCATTTCTTGACTCGCTTATTTGTTTTTTGGGTGTTGAGTTTGGGTGTTGAACGGTAGTAAAGCTTACGGCACATTCATGATGCTTCCACACCCACTTTTGGAAATGCTTCTCTCTCAAGGATACCTGAATATGTTAGTGGAGAGTTGCCGTATACGCAGACTTGCTTTTCCCAGGTGAGTGCATGGCACATTCCTTATTCCCTCACGCGCGCGCGCACACACACACACACACACAAACACACACACACACACACACACACAGAGTTGAACATGTTTCTGTCTCGTCAGGAAAGAAGGTGTTCGTTGAGTGACGGTTTCTCACTGATGCTTTTGGGTTCTTGCTTTTATTCCTCCAGGAGAGTGAAGTGTAGGCGCTTTTTCCGTAGGCTTGCGTACACACCCTTGAGAAGCCTTCCGTCAGCCAGAAACAAGCCGTGAGTTGAAAGAGGCGTCCACGCAGACCTCCTTCTCAGAGCGAAGCCTTTCACACTTTTCCTTGTGAAGTAAACTAGAGAGATACAAATACTTTATCAATGATTGCTTTAACAAAAAAGGACTAAATATCCCAATCAGAAAACATAGACTGTAAAGAGGAAGCAAGACCCATCTCTATGCTGCCTACCAGAGAATCACTTCAGACCTAAAAATAAAAGCAGATTCGAAGTAATGGGAAAGAAAACGATTTATGATGCAAATGGAAGTGAAAAGAAAGTTGGAGTCGTAATATTTTTATGAGACAAAATGAACTGAATTGTGGGGAAGATGGCAGAGTAGAAGGACCCTAAACTCACCTCATCCCACAGATACAACTAGATCACACTCACACCAGAGTCACCCAGAAATGGACCTTCAGATTTCCCAACAAAACTCTACAACTAAATGGAGAGAGGAAATCACATCAAAGATGGTAGGAAGGACAAGGACTCTGTAGGAATCTAAACCCCGTATTTCTGACCAGCAGAGGGAGGGAACCACAGTCACAGAGGGGCCAGAAACAAACTACTACACCGGGGAGCCTCTAAAGCGTAGAGACATCCTCATAGCTTATGGCTTTGAAAATCAGAAGGGATGACATTTGTGAGCGTATACAACCAGCAGACTTAAAGCTTGGAACTTTTAAAAATCAGCTGTCTCAGCTCTGAGAGAGCACAGAAGGTGATCGGAAGCTGAGATCTGTCCTTAAAGAGAAAGCACAGCAAACAGTCTGGAGAAGTTTGGGTGAAGCAGGTTGAAACGTCCTTGAAGATTAAACAAGGGAGACATAGTTCCTGAACTCAGAGTTTGCTAAGGGACTTGTCCAGGAACAAAGGAGCTGGCAGGTTCCATTTCCCTCTACGGCCCCTCATTATAAACACACACCTACCTGCAAGATCAAGCACAATCTAGCAATCACTAACTTGCATAAACCATGGCCCATCCCCACACCTACCACACCTGCTTCAGTCCCAGTGCTGTGGATACCCTCCCTGATAAGACCCACACAATCCTTGACAACAATATGTCTCCCCATCACCCACAGAACACGCATGCATCTTGTTAAAACAGCACACCCCATGTGTTGTGCACAATGACACAGTCCAGATCCAGTCTCTGTTGTTGCTATGCATTACCTTCAGAGGAGAACCAGCATCACCAAGTTAAAAATGTATGTTCTGCCCCGTATTTTCAAGAACAAGCAATATATCTGACCTTCCTCACCGAGAGATATTCTCTGAGAAGTAGGCCAAATGAGCAGACAGAGGACTATGTCCTAAACGAAAGAAGAGGACAAAGCCACAGCAAGAGACCTAAACAAAATGGATATAAGGAACATGCCTGACAGAAAATTTAAGATAACAATTATAAAGATACTCACTGGGGAAATGAAAAGAGGGAGGACATCAGAAGGGGGAACATCATTGAGACTCTTAACAAAGAGATATGAAAGAAATAATCAGAGATGTGGAACACAAGAAATGAAATTAAGAATATACTAGATAGAATAATTAGCAGGATGGACGAAGCAGAGGAACAAATTAATGAACTAGAAGACAGTAATGGAAAGTAATCAAGCGGAACAAATGAGAGGAAAAAGAAGTATGCAAAAATGAGAAGAGACTTAGGGAATTCAGTGACTCCATCCAGTGTAACAACACCCACATTAGAGGGATCCCAGAAGGTGAAAAGGGGGAAAAGGGGGCAGAAAATCTATTTGAGCAAAGAAGAGCTGAAAACTTAACCTAATCTGGTGAAGGAAACCTATACAAATCCATAAGGCATAGAGATCCCCTCCCACAAAGTCAACCGAAGGAGGTCCACATCAAGACACATAGTAATCCAAATGGGAAAAGGTAGTGATAAAGAAAAAACATTTAAAGCAGCAAGATAAAAGAAGACAGGTAACATGCAAGGGAAAGCCCATAAAGCTATCAGCTGAGTTTTCAGCAGAAACTATGCAGGACAGAAGAAAGTGGCGTTAAATATTCAAAGTGCTGAATGAGAAAAATCTGCAGCAAGGAATAATTTATCCAGCAAGCCTATCCTTCAGAAAAGAAGGGGAGAAAAAGAGTTTCTTAGCCACACAAACTAAAAGAGTTCATGACCACTAAATTAACTACAAAAAATATTGAAGGGGACACTATGAGTGGAAAAAAACCGTAAGTGAGAGTATGACAATAATGAATCAAGGAAGCAGTAAAAATAAGTATTTCTGTAAAAATCAGTTAAGGGATTCACAAAATAAAAGTATGTAAAATATGAAAACATATACCCTAACACATGAGGAGGAGTCAACAGTGGGTTTGAACTTAAACAGCATTCAACTTAATATAGACCGAAAAGGCTATATATAATCCAGGGGGTCACCACAAACCCAAAGCACTAATACACATGCAAAAGATAAAGGGAAAGAAATCCAAGAATATCATTAAAGAAAACGAGCAAACCATGAGAGAGAGAGCAAGAGAAGAAAGGATCAGAGAAAAACTACACAAAAAACTATGAAACAAGTAACAAAACATCAATAAATACATGTCTAATGATAATCAGTTTGAATGTAAATGGACTAAATGCTCCAAGCAAAAGAGCATGACAGAGTTTGTCTATATATATAAAAGATTTCACACCTAAAGACACCTGCAGATGGAAATTAAGAGATGGAGAAACATTAATCATGCAAGTGGATGTCAAAAGAAGTCAGAGTAGCAATCCTTATATCAGACCAAATAGAGTTTTTTAAAATTGAAATTGAATTAGCCAACATAGAGTACACCAGTAGTTTCAAATGTAGCGTTCCACAATTCATCAGTTGTGTATAACACCCAGTGTTCATCACATCACAGGCATTCCTTAATGCCCATCACACAGTTACCCCATCTCCCCAGCCACCTTTCCTCCAGCAACCCTCAGTTGGTTTCCAATAGTTAGGAACCTGTCATGGATTTTCTTCCTCTCTGGTTTCTTCGCATTCATTTTCCCTCCCTTCCCCTATGATCCTCTGTGCTGTTCCTTCTATTCCACATATGAGTAAAACCATATAATAATTGTTTTTCTCTGACTGACTTATTTTGCTCAGCATAATACCCTCCAGTGCCATCCACATCGATATGCTCAATATTGATCCTTTCTGATGGCTGAGTCATATTCCATTGTATATGTATATACCATGTTTTCTTTATCCATTTATCTGTCGATGGATGTCTTGGTTCCTTCCACGGTTTGGCTATTGTGGACAATGTTGCTATAAACATTCGGGGTGCAGTTGCCCCTTCAGATCACTACATTGGTAGCTTTGGGGTAAATAAAATTGCTGGGTTGTAAGGGAGCTCTGTTTTAAGTTCTTGAGGAACCTCCATATTGTTTTCCAAAGTGGCTGTACCAGTTTTCATTCCCACTTAGAAGTGTAAGAGAGTTCCCCTTTCTCCTCACCAACATTTGTTACTTCTCCGCTTGTTAATTTTTGCAATTCTGACTGGTGTGAAGTGGTATCTCATTGTCATTTGGATTTCTTTTTCCCCATGCCAAGTGATGTTGAGCAGTTTGTCATATATCTGTTGGCCATTTGTGTGTCTTCTTTGGAGAAATATCTGTTCATATCTTCTGCCCATTTCTTGACTCGCTTATTTGTTTTTTGGGTGTTGAGTTTGGGTGTTGAACGGTAGTAAAGCGTACGGCACATTCATGATGCTTCCACACCCACTTTTGGAAATGCTTCTCTCTCAAGGATACCTGAATATGTTAGTGGAGAGTTGCCGTATACGCAGACTTGCTTTTCCCAGGTGAGTGCATGGCACATTCCTTATTCCCTCACGCGCGCGCGCGCACACACACACACACACAAACACACACACACACACACACACACACAGAGTTGAACATGTTTCTGTCTCGTCAGGAAAGAAGGTGTTCGTTGAGTGACGGTTTCTCACTGATGCTTTTGGGTTCTTGCTTTTATTCCTCCCGGAGAGTGAAGTGTAGGCGCTTTTTCCGTAGGCTTGCGTACACACCCTTGAGAAGCCTTCCGTCAGCCAGAAACAAGCCGTGAGTTGAAAGAGGCGTCCACGCAGACCTCCTTCTCAGAGCGAAGCCTTTCACACTTTTCCTTGTGAAGTAAACTACAGAGATACAAATACTTTATCAATGATTGCTTTAACAAAAAAGGACTAAATATCCCAATCAGAAAACATAGACTGTAAAGAGGAAGCAAGACCCATCTCTATGCTGCCTACCAGAGAATCACTTCAGACCTAAAAATAAAAGCAGATTCGAAGTAATGGGAAACAAAACGATTTATGATGCAAATGGAAGTGAAAAGAAAGTTGGAGTCGTAATATTTTTATGAGACAAAATAAACTGAATTGTGGGGAAGATGGCAGAGTAGAAGGACCCTAAACTCACCTCATCCCACAGATACAACTAGATCACACTCACACCAGAGTCACCCAGAAATGGACCTTCAGATTTCCCAACAAAACTCTACAACTAAATGGAGAGAGGAAATCACATCAAAGATGGTAGGAAGGACAAGGACTCTGTAGGAATCTAAACCCCGTATTTCTGACCACCAGAGGGAGGGAACCACAGTCACAGAGGGGCCAGAAACAAACTACTACACCGGGGAGCCTCTAAAGCGTAGAGACATCCTCATAGCTTATGGCTTTGAAAATCAGAAGGGATGACATTTGTGAGCGTATACAACCAGCAGACTTAAAGCTTGGAACTTTTAAAAATCAGCTGTCTCAGCTCTGAGAGAGCAGAGAAGGTGATCGGAAGCTGAGATCTGTCCTTAAAGAGAAAGCACAGCAAACAGTCTGGAGAATTTTGGGTGAAGCAGGTTGAAACGTGCTTGAGGATTAAACAAGGGAGACATAGTTCCTGAACTCAGAGTTTGCTAAGGGACTTGTCCAGGAACAAAGGAGCTGGCAGGTGCCATTTCCCTCTACGGCCCCTCATTATAAACACACACCTACCTGCAAGATCAAGCACAATCTAGCAATCACTAACTTGCATAAACCATGGCCCATCCCCACACCTACCACACCTGCTTCAGTCCCAGTGCTGTGGATACCCTCCCTGATAAGACCCACACAATCCTTGACAACAATATGTCTCCCCATCACCCACAGAACACGCATGCATCTTGTTAAAACAGCACACCCCATGTGTTGTGCACAATGACACAGTCCAGATCCAGTCTCTGTTGTTGCTATGCATTACCTTCAGAGGAGAACCAGCATCACCAAGTTAAAAATGTATGTTCTGCCCCGTATTTTCAAGAACAAGCAATATATCTGACCTTCCTCACCGAGAGATATTCTCTGAGAAGTAGGCCAAATGAGCAGACAGAGGACTATGTCCTAAACGAAAGAAGAGGACAAAGCCACAGCAAGAGACCTAAACAAAATGGATATAAGGAACATGCCTGACAGAAAATTTAAGATAACAATTATAAAGATACTCACTGGGGAAATGAAAAGAGGGAGGACATCAGAAGGGGGAACATCATTGAGACTCTTAACAAAGAGATATGAAAGAAATAATCAGAGATGTGGAACACAAGAAATGAAATTAAGAATATACTAGATAGAATAATTAGCAGGATGGACGAAGCAGAGGAACAAATTAATGAACTAGAAGACAGTAATGGAAAGTAATCAAGCGGAACAAATGAGAGGAAAAAGAAGTATGCAAAAATGAGAAGAGACTTAGGGAATTCAGTGACTCCATCCAGTGTAACAACACCCACATTAGAGGGATCCCAGAAGGTGAAAAGGGGGAAAAGGGGGCAGAAAATCTATTTGAGCAAAGAAGAGCTGAAAACTTAACCTAATCTGGTGAAGGAAACCTATACAAATCCATAAGGCATAGAGATCCCCTCCCACAAAGTCAACCGAAGGAGGTCCACATCAAGACACAGAGTAATCCAAATGGGAAAAGGTAGTGATAAAGAAAAAACATTTAAAGCAGCAAGATAAAAGAAGACAGGTAACATGCAAGGGAAAGCCCATAAAGCTATCAGCTGAGTTTTCAGCAGAAACTATGCAGGACAGAAGAAAGTGGCGTTAAATATTCAAAGTGCTGAATGAGAAAAATCTGCAGCAAGGAATAATTTATCCAGCAAGCCTATCCTTCAGAAAAGAAGGGGAGAAAAAGAGTTTCTTAGCCACACAAACTAAAAGAGTTCATGACCACTAAATTAACTACAAAAAATATTGAAGGGGACACTATGAGTGGAAAAAAACCGTAAGTGAGAGTATGACAATAATGAATCAAGGAAGCAGTAAAAATAAGTATTTCTGTAAAAATCAGTTAAGGGATTCACAAAATAAAAGTATGTAAAATATGAAAACATATACCCTAACACATGAGGAGGAGTCAACAGTGGGTTTGAACTTAAACAGCATTCAACTTAATATAGACCGAAAAGGCTATATATAATCCAGGGGGTCACCACAAACCCAAAGCACTAATACACATGCAAAAGATAAAGGGAAAGAAATCCAAGAATATCATTAAAGAAAACGAGCAAACCATGAGAGAGAGAGCAAGAGAAGAAAGGGTCAGAGAAAAACTACACAAAAAACTATGAAACAAGTAACAAAACATCAATAAATACATGTCTAATGATAATCAGTTTGAATGTAAATGGACTAAATGCTCCAAGCAAAAGAGCATGACAGAGTTTGTCTATATATATAAAAGATTTCACACCTAAAGACACCTGCAGATGGAAATTAAGAGATGGAGAAACATTAATCATGCAAGTGGATGTCAAAAGAAGTCAGAGTAGCAATCCTTATATCAGACCAAATAGAGTTTTTTAAAATTGAAATTGAATTAGCCAACATAGAGTACACCAGTAGTTTCAAATGTAGCGTTCCACAATTCATCAGTTGTGTATAACACCCAGTGTTCATCACATCACAGGCATTCCTTAATGCCCATCACACAGTTACCCCATCTCCCCAGCCACCTTTCCTCCAGCAACCCTCAGTTGGTTTCCAATAGTTAGGAACCTGTCATGGATTTTCTTCCTCTCTGGTTTCTTCGCATTCATTTTCCCTCCCTTCCCCTATGATCCTCTGTGCTGTTCCTTCTATTCCACATATGAGTAAAACCATATAATAATTGTTTTTCTCTGACTGACTTATTTTGCTCAGCATAATACCCTCCAGTGCCATCCACATCGATATGCTAAATATTGATCCTTTCTGATGGCTGAGTCATATTCCATTGTATATCTATATACCATGTTTTCTTTATCCATTTATCTGTCGATGGATGTCTTTGTTCCTTCCACGGTTTGGCTATTGTGGACAATGTTGCTATAAACATTCGGGGTGCAGTTGCCCCTTCAGATCACTACATTGGTAGCTTTGGGGTAAATAAAATTGCTGGGTTGTAAGGGAGCTCTGTTTTAAGTTCTTGAGGAACCTCCATATTGTTTTCCAAAGTGGCTGTACCAGTTTTCATTCCCACGTAGAAGTGTAAGAGAGTTCCCCTTTCTCCTCACCAACATTTGTTATTTCTCCGCTTGTTAATTTTTGCAATTCTGACTGGTGTGAAGTGGTATCTCACTGTCATTTGGATTTCTTTTTCCCCATGCCAAGTGATGTTGAGCAGTTTGTCATATGTCTGTTGGCCATTTGTGTGTCTTCTTTGGAGAAATATCTGTTCATATCTTCTGCCCATTTCTTGACTCGCTTATTTGTTTTTTGGGTGTTGAGTTTGGGTGTGGAACGGTAGTAAAGCTTACGGCACATTCATGATGCTTCCACACCCACTTTTGGAAATGCTTCTCTCTCAAGGATACCTGAATATGTTAGTGGAGAGTTGCCGTATACGCAGACTTGCTTTTCCCAGGTGAGTGCATGGCACATTCCTTATTCCCTCACGCGCGCGCGCGCGCACACACACACACACACACACAGAGTTGAACATGTTTCTGTCTCGTCAGGAAAGAAGGTGTTCGTTGAGTGACGGTTTCTCACTGATGCTTTTGGGTTCTTGCTTTTATTCCCCCCGGAGAGTGAAGTGTAGGCGCTTTTTCCGTAGGCTTCCGTACACACCCTTGAGAAGCCTTCCGTCAGCCAGAAACAAGCCGTGAGTTGAAAGAGGCGTCCACGCAGACCTCCTTCTCAGAGCGAAGCCTTTCACACTTTTCCTTGTGAAGTAAACTACAGAGATACAAATACTTTATCAATGATTGCTTTAACAAAAAAGGACTAAATATCCCAATCAGAAAACATAGACTGTAAAGAGGAAGCAAGACCCATCTCTATGCTGCCTACCAGAGAATCACTTCAGACCTAAAAATAAAAGCAGATTCGAAGTCATGGGAAACAAAACGATTTATGATGCAAATGGAAGTGAAAAGAAAGTTGGAGTCGTAATATTTTTATGAGACAAAATAAACTGAATTGTGGGGAAGATGGCAGAGTAGAAGGACCCTAAACTCACCTCATCCCACAGATACAACTAGATCACACTCACACCAGAGTCACCCAGAAATGGACCTTCAGATTTCCCAACAAAACTCTACAACTAAATGGAGAGAGGAAATCACATCAAAGATGGTAGGAAGGACAAGGACTCTGTAGGAATCTAAACCCCGTATTTCTGACCACCAGAGGGAGGGAACCACAGTCACAGAGGGGCCAGAAACAAACTACTACACCGGGGAGCCTCTAAAGCGTAGAGACATCCTCATAGCTTATGGCTTTGAAAATCAGAAGGGATGACATTTGTGAGCGTATACAACCAGCAGACTTAAAGCTTGGAACTTTTAAAAATCAGCTGTCTCAGCTCTGAGAGAGCACAGAAGGTGATCGGAAGCTGAGATCTGTCCTTAAAGAGAAAGCACAGCAAACAGTCTGGAGAAGCTTGGGTGAAGCAGGTTGAAACGTGCTTGAGGATTAAACAAGGGAGACATAGTTCCTGAACTCAGAGTTTGCTAAGGGACTTGTCCAGGAACAAAGGAGCTGGCAGGTTCCATTTCCCTCTACGGCCCCTCATTATAAACACACACCTACCTGCAAGATCAAGCACAATCTAGCAATCACTAACTTGCATAAACCATGGCCCATCCCCACACCTACCACACCTGCTTCAGTCCCAGTGCTGGTGGATACCCTCCCTGATAAGACCCACACAATCCTTGACAACAATATGTCTCCCATCACCCACAGAACACGCATGCATCTTGTTAAAACAGCACACCCCATGTGTTGTGCACAATGACACAGTCCAGATCCAGTCTCTGTTGTTGCTATGCATTACCTTCAGAGGAGAACCAGCATCACCAAGTTAAAAATGTATGTTCTGCCCCGTATTTTCAAGAACAAGCAATATATCTGACCTTCCTAACCGAGAGATATTCTCTGAGAAGTAGGCCAAATGAGCAGACAGAGGACTATGTCCTAAACGAAAGAAGAGGACAAAGCCACAGCAAGAGACCTAAACAAAATGGATATAAGGAACATGCCTGACAGAAAATTTAAGATAACAAATTATAAAGATACTCACTGGGGAAATGAAAAGAGGGAGGACATCAGAAGGGGGAACATCACTGAGACTCTTAACAAAGAGATATGAAAGAAATAATCAGAGATGTGGAACACAAGAAATGAAATTAAGAATATACTAGATAGAATAATTAGCAGGATGGACGAAGCAGAGGAACAAATTAATGATCTAGAAGACAGTAATGGAAAGTAATCAAGCGGAACAAATGAGAGGAAAAAGAAGTATGCAAAAATGAGAAGAGACTTAGGGAATTCAGTGACTCCATCCAGTGTAACAACACCCACATTAGAGGGATCCCAGAAGGTGAAAAGGGGGAAAAGGGGGCAGAAAATCTATTTGAGCAAAGAAGAGCTGAAAACTTAACCTAATCTGGTGAAGGAAACCTATACAAATCCATAAGGCATAGAGATCCCCTCCCACAAAGTCAACCGAAGGAGGTCCACATCAAGACACATAGTAATCCAAATGGGAAAAGGTAGTGATAAAGAAAAAACATTTAAAGCAGCAAGATAAAAGAAGACAGGTAACATGCAAGGGAAAGCCCATAAAGCTATCAGCTGAGTTTTCAGCAGAAACTATGCAGGACAGAAGAAAGTGGCGTTAAGTATTCAAAGTGCTGAATGAGAAAAATCTGCAGCAAGGAATAATTTATCCAGCAAGCCTATCCTTCAGAAAAGAAGGGGAGAAAAAGAGTTTCTTAGCCACACAAACTAAAAGAGTTCATGACCACTAAATTAACTACAAAAAATATTGAAGGGGACACTATGAGTGGAAAAGAACCGTAAGTGAGAGTATGACAATAATAAGGAAGCAGTAAAAATAAGTATTTCTGTAAAAATCAGTTAAGGGATTCACAAAATAAAAGTATGTAAAATATGAAAACATATACCCTAACACATGAGGAGGAGTCAACAGTGGGTTTGAACTTAAACAGCATTCAACTTAATATAGACCGAAAAGGCTATATATAATCCAGGGGGTCACCACAAACCCAAAGCACTAATACACATGCAAAAGATAAAGGGAAAGAAATCCAAGAATATCATTAAAGAAAACGAGCAAACCATGAGAGAGAGAGCAAGAGAAGAAAGGATCAGAGAAAAACTACACAAAAAACTATGAAACAAGTAACAAAACATCAATAAATACATGTCTAATGATAATCAGTTTGAATGTAAATGGACTAAATGCTCAAGCAAAAGAGCATGACAGAGTTTGTCTATATATATAAAAGATTTCACACCTAAAGACACCTGCAGATGGAAATTAAGAGATGGAGAAACATTAATCATGCAAGTGGATGTCAAAAGAAGTCAGAGTAGCAATCCTTATATCAGACCAAATAGAGTTTTTTAAAATTGAAATTGAATTAGCCAACATAGAGTACACAGTAGTTTCAAATGTAGCGTTCCACAATTCTTCAGTTGTGTATAACACCCAGTGTTCATCACATCACAGGCATTCCTTAATGCCCATCACACAGTTACCCCATCTCCCCAGCCACCTTTCCTCCAGCAACCCTCAGTTGGTTTCCAATAGTTAGGAACCTGTCATGGATTTTCTTCCTCTCTG